>NC_090445.1:913226501-913526501 GCF_031143425.1 Pleurodeles waltl
CTGAGGAGGGCAGAAAGCCCACCAGAGACCAGGGAAGATTGTTTTTTTTTTTTTAAAAAGAGGGTGGGGAATGGCATACCCCCACCCCAAATAAATTTGGCCAAAGTTGTTCTGCCCACTGGTAGGCAGATGGGGCAATTACCCCTGATTCACTCCCGGGGGTGGGGAGCAGAAAACCTACTAGATGCCAGGGAATTACAAAAAAAAGAAATAAACAGTGGGGTAGTGGCTACCAACCTGTATGGGCCTGGTTATGCTCCCACCCCAGCTGAAGGGGGTAACAGTCTTTCAGCTCCCCCTGCACACTAATCCCACAGCAAGCAAGAGGACATTTGATTATTTTGTTTTTTGGTTTTACATTTGGGCCATAAGAGCTTATCTAACTTTCAAAATCGTCCCACCTGGAATGGTGAGGGCTGCACTTTTTGAACTTTGGGATGCTGCCATGTAGAAAAATCCACAAGACCTAGACATATCTGAAAACTAAACATCTGGGTGAGTCCAGGGTGGTGTGCTTCACATGCACCCCGCACCATTTTCTTATCCACAATGCCCTGCAAACCTTCCACTTTGCTGGACATCACACATATTTCCACATTTTTGTGATGTAACCTTCCAGAATCTGCAGCATTCCACAAAATTCCTACCACCCAGCATTGTCTCATCTATACCGATAACAATTCTGCCCACTTGTCAGCCTAAAAATGTATTTTTTTTTAGCTGCCCTTTTTGGACCCACTTTTGTTCTCCCTCAATTTCAACATGTTTTTGGCTTTTCCTTGTCACAGGCACTTGGCCCACCTACTCAAGTGAGGTATCATTTTTACTGGGAGACTGAGGGGACGGTTGGGTGGAAGGAAATGTGTCCCGGTGTGGTGATCCCACACTGAAATGGGGGAAAACTGTGATTTTTTAGCTAAATGTGAGGTTTGCTGAGGATTCTGGTTAAGAAAACACTGGGGGATCTACGCAACTCACACCTCCCTGGACTCCCTCAGGTGTCTAGTTTTCAGAAATGTTTGGGTTTGGTAGGTTTCCCTATATTGCTGCTGAGCCCAGGACCAAAAACAAAGGTGCCCCCTGCAAAAACAGGTACTTTTGTATTTGATAATTGTGATGTGTCCACATAGTGTTTTGGGGCATTTCCTTTTGCGGGCACTAGGCCTACCCACACAAGTGAGGTATCTTTTAAATTGGGCGACTTGGGGGAACGCTGGGTGGATAGAAATTTGTGGCTCCTCTCAGGTTCCAGACATTTCTGTCTCTGAAATTTGAGGAAAAGTGTTTTTTTGGCCACATTTTGAGGTTTGCAAAGGATTCTGGGTAACAGAACCTGGTGAGAGCCCCACACGTCATCCTATCCTGGATTCCCCTAGGTGTCTAGTTTTAAAAGATACACAGGTTTGGTAGGTTTCCCTAGGTGCCGGCTGAGCTAGAGGCCACAATCCACAGTGAGGCACCACATTGTGTTTTAGGGCATTTCCTGTCACTGGCACTAGGCCTACCCGCACAAGTGAGGTACCATTTCTTTCAGGAGGCTTGGGGAAATGCTGGGTGGAGGGAAATTTGTGGCTCCTCTCAGATTCCCGAACTTTCTTTCACTGAAATGTGAGGAAAAACTGTTTTTTGGCAAAAGTTTGAGGTTTAGCAAGGATTCTGGGTAACAGAACCTGGTGAGAGCCCCACAAGTCAACCCATCTTGGATTCCACTAGGTGTCTAGTCTTAAAAAGTGCACAGATTTGGAAGCTTTCCCTAAGTACCGGATGAGCAAGAGGCCAAAATCCACAGCTAGGCACTTTGCAAAAAATAGCTCTGAATTTCTTTGGGAAAATGTGATGTGTCCACGTTGTGTTTTGGGGCATTTCCTCTCGCGGATACTAGGCCTACCCACACAAGTGAGGTACCATTTTTATCAGGAGACATGGGGGAATGCTGGGTGGAAGGAAACTTGTCGCTCCTCTCAGACTCCAGAACTTTCTGTCACCAAAATTTGCGGAATAAGTGTTTTTTGGCCAAATGTTAAGGTTTGCAAATGATTCTGGGTAACAGAACCTAATGAGAGCCCCACAAGTCACCCCATATTGGATTTCCCTAGGTGTCTAGTTTTCAAAAACGCACTGGTCTGGTAGGTTTCCCTAGGTGCGAGCTGAGCTAAAGGCCAAAATCCACAGCTAGGCACTTTGCAAAACACGTCCAATTTCAATGTAAAAATGTGATGTGTCCATGTTGCATTTCCTGTCGTGGGAACTAGGCCTACCCATGCAAGTGAGGTACCATTTTTATCAGGAGACATAGGGGAACACAGAATAGAAGAACACGTGTTATTGCCCCTTTTCTTTCTCTACATTTTTGCCTTCCAACAGTAAGACAGTGTGTACCAAAGACATCTATTTGAGAAATGCTTTGTAATTGACATGCTAGTATGGGGACCCCGGATTTCAGAGATGTGCAAATAACCACTGCTTCTCAACACCTTATCCTGTGCCCATTTTGGAAATACCAAGGTTTCCTTGATATTTATGTTTCACTCTTTATATTTCAGAAAATGATTTGCTGTATACCCAGTATAGAATGAAAACCCATTGCAAGGTGCAGCTCATTTATTGGCTCTGGGTACCTAGGGTTCTTGATGAAACCACAAGTCCTATATATCCCCACAACCAGAAGAGTCCATCAGACGTAACGGTATATTGCTTTAAAAAATCTGACATCGCAGGAAAAAGTTACAGAGAAAAACGTGGAGAGAAATGGCTGTTTTTTTTTCACCTCAATGTAAATATATATATATATTTATTTTAGCTGTTATTTTCTGTACAAAAACCTTGTAGGATCTACACAAATGACCCCTTCCTGAATTCAGAATCTTCTCTACTTTTCAGAAATGTTTAGCTCTCTGGGATGCAGCATTGGTTTCATACCCATTTCTGTCACTAACTGGAAGGAGGTTAAAAGCACAAAAAATAGTGAAAATGGGTATGTCCCAGTAAAATGCCAAAATTGTGTTGAAAAATGTGGTTTTCTGATTCAAGTCTGCCTGTTCCTGAAAGCTGGGGAGCTGGTGATTGTAGCACCACAAACCCTTTGTTGATGCCATTTTCAAAGAAAAAACCAAAAGCCTTCATCTGCAGCTCTTTTTTCCCCTTTAAAAAAAAACAAAAAAACATTTTCACTGTATGTTGGCTAAATTCTTGGTCTCCTTCAGGGGAACCCACAAACTCTGGGTACCTCTAGAATCCCTAGGATGTTGGAAAGAAAGGACGCAAATTTGGCATGGGTAGCATATGTGGACAAAACGTTATGCAGGCCTAAGCGCGAACTGCCCCAAATAGCCAACAAAAGGCCTTGCACCTGAGGGGGAAAAGACCTGGCAGCAAAGGGGTTAAGCAGAGGAACTGATGATAATTCATTTACTGATTTGATTGATATTCTGTGTTCATACTTCTTTTTGTAATGGTGTGGCTGGGAACTGCATACAACTATTTTTAAGGTTTACCACAATATAATGTACTCTGTCATAAAGGATGGGTGATTGTGTTCTCTGACATTTCTTATTTCATTGCACACAGTTGTCATACAATATCTGTTAGAATAATATTTGGTACATGTCCGGTGAGTACTATCATTCTTGCTGCTTTTGTTACTGTAATTATATCCCCAAAGATGTTTAAAGGGGGTTTCTTTTCTGTGGTGTTAAAGCTAGGCTTGTTAGACATTTTAGAATTTGGAAGTTATTCGAATAAATTAGAACAATACTCATTTGCATTAAGTATTTAGGGGCTGATTATGAGTTTGGCCTCTGTTTGGCAGAGATACCATTGAATTCACGCCTCCAATCAATGCCTTCCTGAGAAGAACAAGGTCACCAATTGTGAATCATGGCTTCCCTGACACTACTGAAATCACCTGACTGATTCCAGGAATTTTAGCACCACAAGTGACGCTTGTTTCCCTCACCATTTACTGAACATTGACTGAAGTAAAATATTTTCTTAATTGCTTGTCTTACCAACCATGCACAAACAATCATCATTCTCCAATTAAGAAAAAAAAGGAGTAAATATCAAAAATAACATTTGAAAAAATGTGAAACATGAATACCAGTTATAAAAACAGGGAATAACTCAACAAGCATTGGCAAAACCAACTGACCCCACCTATGTGAGAGCTATTGACTTTGCCAGTGATTTTCAGTATACATAATGGAAGGTATTATCAGTTTTCTGTGAGTTTCCATATTATTACATATATTTTCTCTGATATCAAAAGAACTTTACATTGCAATTCAAACTGTACTATTGGAATCTCATACTAGTACCTCTATGTATTATCTAGTACAGTATTGGCATATGGTATCACTAATCTTGTATGCTCCATTTACAGCATATTTTCTATTCAGCCTCATTCGTATGTCACATTAGGATTTCCTTATTTTGCACATATTTTTGCCTGGTAATCATATATACCATAACCTTGTTTATTCTAGTACATATTAAAACATTTTGAGTATAATCTGAGTATACTGTTGTACTGGTGGACATCTTCAAAATGGCTTCATTTGCAAAAGCCACAACCTCCATCCTTCTTAAATGGATCAGGAGAACCAGTGATTCCTGGAATAGGTGTATAAAATGATTTGATTCCTACCTGATAGCCATTGAAGGAGATGGATTTTCACCTCTTTGCAAACAGCATATACTCTTACATAAATTAGGGACACATGCAAGTAAAATATTTGATAACTTTTCTAGATCACAAGGAAAGAATGAGAAAGTGATTAATTGCATTGCTGCCTTAAGAAGATTGTCTGCTATGTGCAATTTTGAGTTATAAACTGACTCTCTCATAAGAGATCAGCTGGTACGATGCACGAATGAAAACAAAGTTCAAGAAGAATTTCTAGCAGAAACATCTGTTTTATCTCAGGATATAAGCATAGCTAAAGGTATGGAACAGACTGTGTTCTAGGCATCTTTAGATACAAATGTGGTAACTAACAGCAGTATAAACAAGTTTTCAGAGAAAGTTGATAATAGTAAAGGGAGTGTGTCTGGCATATATAAACAAAAATCTGAGAATGAAAACTTGAGATGCTATAGATGTGGAAATGCTAACCACCAAGCAAGTAATCCAAAGTGTCCATTGGGACGAATGACCTGTAGGACGTGCAACCAAAGAGGACACTTTGTGAAAGTATGTAAAGACATGAGAAATAAAGTCACTCGTATGATTAGTGATGAAGAATTAGAAAGGAATAAAATTGTATTTTAAATCTCAAATGTAAAAGTAAACAATGAGATAACATATCCCATATGTAACATAACACTGATGGTGTATCTTTCAAGGTTTTGCGGACTCCTGTTCCCCTTACACTCAGGTAAATGAGACAACCTTTAAGGAAAACTTTTTAAAAAAAGAGTACACCATGTTACCCCCGACAAATGCCTTGAGTGGATAAAACAAGGACCCAAGTCCCCTAACTTTAATGTTAGTTATGCACATACATTTTAAGTATAGGAACACATTGGGGGAAAGCGTACATCACTAAGCAAGGCTCCCTCCTAGGTTGGAAGCACCAGGAAGACCTGGAGATCAAGATGGATCCTAATACAGAAGAACAAGTTTATTTAGCTGACAGGTCCATCACAGGTATGTCAGCAGTACCCTAAGGTTTTTACAAGTAAATTAGGGTTACTTAAAGACTTTCTCCACAAAATAAAACTTAAACCTAATGCGATGCCAGTGACAAACAAATCACACCCCATACCACTACTTGTGAGAGAGCCCCTTAAAAAATAATTGGATAAACTTGAATCTACATGTAGAAAATAGAATGTGCAGAATGGTTATCTCCCATTGTTATCACCTCCAAGAAAGGGGAAAAAATATCCAACTATGTGTTGATCTTAGAGACGTCAAACATATGGATAGACGGACATCCTCTACCTAACATCAATCAAATGTTGAGTCTAATTCATTGTGCAAGCTACTTCAGTGTGCTAGACCACCTGTCTGCTTATCACCAAGTAGCTCTTCATCCACACTCTAATGCCCTAACATCTTTCATTACTCCCTTTAGTGCTTATTAATTCTGCAAGATGTCGTTTGGCCTGGCATCACCTGCAGCAATTTTCTAACTAGTTACGCAGCATATGCTACATGGGACCTGTACGGTCATGTGGTTTTAAGATGATATTTTAATGTACAGTGATTCTAAGGAAGAACATAAGAATGTGTTTGACAATGTTCATGTAAGCTGACTAATGCAGGACTTGCCAAACAAATGGAAAAGTGTAAAATAGGTGTAGAGTCACTGGAGTACCTTGGACACACCATCTTCGAAGATGACATTAGGCCTGAGAACAACTTAGTTGACTCTGTTAAATTAGAACTAACACCCACTAACAAAGAAGAACTTAAATCTTTTTTGACCTAGCAGAATATATGTATAAATACATTAAAAAAAACTTTGCTGAACAAGTCTACTCCCTGGACCCTGAGAACCTTGCTCAAAAGGGGCATCCCCTTCAAGTGTAGTGTTCAATGCCAATCCGATTTCAACCAAGTGAAGGAAGCTTTCACTGGTGACCCTCAATTAGGGGTGTTTCATGGGAAAGCTAAAAACATACTAACTACTGATGCTAGTATGAAGGTCCTGGGTGTGTCACTCTCACAAATTATAGACAAGAAGGACATTTCTCTCCACATATCTGAATGGGTATTGGAATTACAGTGTTATAACTTCAATATTGTGTATGTCCCAGGAACAAGAAACCAAGCAGTGGACTGTCTTTCTAGATTACTCATACTATGCGAGGATCAACAAATCAAACCCCCAGAGGAAGCAATCTTATCCGTTGAAGACCCAGCTATTGATAGGGAAGAATGGGAACACTGTGAAAAGGATGATGAAACACCATGCAAATTATTGTTAATAATGTAAAATAGGCCAGCCAAATACGTACAACTAATTTATCAACTTTTAAAAAATACAACTTAATCCAGACTTATTAATAATGTAAGTACCCTCACCAAAACTATTGATGAACATATAAAAATATTTCAAATAGAATTTTAATACATAATAAAACCTTCTCATATTTATAATTGTAAATAGCAAAAATAACATTAAAAAAAGAAAGAATCATAAATAACTGTTATAAAAACAGGGAATACCTCAACAAGCATTTCCAAAATCAACTGGGCCCACCTATGTGAGAGTTATTGACTTTGACTTTTAGCCAATGCTGTGCAACAAGCTAAAAGATTGAAAAAAGTCATATGGCACAGTGTGTGCTGGCCACATAGAAAAATGTGATCTGGCACAAAGAGTGCTGGCCGCATCATAGCAATTTTTTGCTTATTGGCGATGGGTAACACAGATAAAGGAAGGTAGTCTGGGGGAGGGAACAGGAAACACAGACAACAGGAGGGAGGGTGGTAGGGAACGGGGTAAGGTAACAGTAAACAATGTGCTATGATGCAGCCAGTGTTGGCCACATTATAGTGCCTTTTTTCTTATGGTGGGGCAACACAGGCAATGGGAGAGTGTGTGGAGAGAAGAAGCAGCAAGATAACTAGAGTGTGAGGGAAAAAGCAGAATATACAAGAGCGGCGGAAGGAGAAGAATTAAAATGGACAATGGGGTTAGGAGTGGCAGATGCAACATTGACAAGGGGGGGTAGTAGAGGAATCAGCAACACTGACAAGTGGATTGGAGGGGAAGAAGCAATCTGGACAAATAAAAGTGGGGGAGAAGCTAAATGGGCTATCGGGGTGGGAGGGTAAAGAAGCATCATGGACAAAGAAGCAACACAGAAAATGAGGATGGAAGGGAAGAAAGCAACTCACACAATCAGGTGGAAGGGGAAGAAGCAACACGACTGCCATGACAGGTGGGAGGGGAAGAAGTAACACAGACAAACGGGATAGAAGAGGAAGAAGCAACACGGACAATGAAAGGTCATTAGGGAAGAAGCAGCATGGACAATGGGGGATTGGAACAAAAACGAGGCAGGTTTTGAGCTTCGTGAAAATCTTCAGGGAAGGGGAGGAGTGGAGGTTAAGGTCATTCCAGGATCTGGCGGCAAGGTGAAAGAGCGAGCTCCAAAGAAAACACGGTGGACGTGGGGGTGTGGTCCTGGGAGAGGGAGGCTGAATGGAGGTCTCTGGTAGGTGAGTGGAAGGAGAGGTGGTTGTTGATATAGGTGGTTCCAACATTGTGGAGGACTTTGTATGCATGAGTGAGGAGCTGGAAGAGGTGTCTCTGCAGGACGGGGAGCCATTGGATGGCCCTGAGATGTGAGGTGATGCTGGTTTTTCTGGGCAGATCGAGGGCTAGACTTGCTGTTGTATTCTGGATGGTCTGGAGGCGGTTCAAGAGCTGTTTGGAAGTTCCGGTGTAGAGTGCATTTCTGTAGTTGAGCTGAATGGAGATGAGGGCCTGGGTGACTGTTTTCCTGGTATAGATGGGGATCCATTTGAAAATCCTCAGGGCATGCAGTGGATGTGCAAAAATGCAGATGAGACAGCGTTGATATGTTGTTTCATGGCCAGTTGAGGATCCAGATGGTCCTGAGTTTGCGTGCGTGGTTGGTGGGAGTGGGTGAGGGACCGAGGGCAGTTGGCCATGATGTGTGGTCCCAGAGGGAGGGTTTGTTCCCAAAAATGAGGATCTCTGTTTAGTCCAAGTTAAGTTTGAGGCAGTTGGTCCTCATCCAGGAGGCAATGTTGGTCATGGCGCTTTGGTAGTTGGTCCTTTGCAGTGTCGTTTGAGAGGAAGAGAATGAGCTGGGTGTCATCTGCGTAGGAAACAATGTTGAGTCTGTGGGTGCGTGTGATGTCTGCCAGAGGAGTCATGTAGCTGTTGAAGAGGGTAGGGCCGAGGGACATGCCCTGGTGGCAGACACATTTGATATCTTTGGAAGAGGAGAAATATGGAGGGAGGAGGATCCTTTGAGCTCAGCCAGAGAGGAAGGAGGCAATCCAGTTAGTGTGTTGTTTTGAATGCCGATGCTTTGGATTCTGGAGATGAGCATATGGTTTGAGATGGTATCGAAGGCTGTGGGTAGGTTGAGTAGGGTGAGGGTTGCTGTCGTTTCTAGGTCGAGTAGGCACTTGATGTAGTCTGTAGCTGAAATCAATGTGGTTTCAGTACTGTGATTTGGCCGGAAAGTGAATTGGGAAGGGCGAGCAAGTTGTTGTGCTCTTGGTAGTCCATGAGCTGGCAAGTGATGGCCTTTTCCAGGACTTTGGCAGGGAAGGGAAGGAGCAAGATAGGGCAGTAGTACTTGATTTTGCTGGGGTTGGTTAAGGGATTCGTGAGGAGGGGCTTTACATTGGCATGCTTCCAGGTGCTGGGGATGGTGGCTGTGGAGATAGCGGTGTTGAGGAGTTCTGTGAGTGCAGCTCCGTTAGTTTCTCCTGCTAGGTTGTAGCTATGGTGTCACAAGGGGTGACGGGAATCCAGAGTGAATGGAGGTCATCATGGAGAGGGTGTCTTCGGTGGAAAGCTGCTTCCATTTGGTGATCCTGTAGGGAGGGGAGTAGAGTGGAGGGATGGGATTTGGGGGTGGTCAAGACTGGTGGGTTGGGGTTAAAGTTGCTGTAGATATTGGCTACCTTGTGGTGAAGTGGTCCAATAGCTTGTCACAGAGGTACTGGGAGGGGTGGATTGTGTTCTCTGAGGTGACTGGGCATGATAATTCTCTGACAATATTGAAGAGTTCTCTGGTTTGGTTGGTGCTTTCTTCGATGTGGGTGGTGAGTGCTTTTTTCTTGGTCTATCTGAGTGGTGGTATCTTTTGAGGATGGTCTTGAATCTGTTGAGGTTGGCAGTGGTCTTGTTGGAGCACCAGTGTCTCTCTAGTTTCCTGCAGTGTTGTTTGAGGGTCAGAAGTTCCAGTTTGAACCATTTGGCTTGTTGGTGGGCTTGCGCCTGGTGGTCTTTAGCGGGGCTATGGTGTTGGCAGCTGAGGTGATCCAGTTGGAGAACTTTTGCACTAGGGGTTTGAATGTGTCCTTGGGGCAGAACTGGTCTTTTTGAGGGTGGTGGTCGACGGAGATTCTGTCATGTTGCTCCAGTTTCAGCAGGGGAAGGTGGGAGGTCCAGCCAGGACTTCTAGTGAATGAGGATGTGGTCAGTCCATGTTACCTTGGAGGTGTGGGAGAATTTGGTTATGTTGCTGGAGGAGAAGATCAAGTCTAGTGTCGGTCCAATGCTATGCGTGGGTGCGGTAATCAGCTGAGAGAGGCCAATGATGTTCATGTTGTCGAGTAGTGAGGCAGAGTTAGTGTTGTTACGGTCTTCTAGGTGGAAGTTCAGGACCCCCAAGAGGATGAAGTGGCTGGATTCAAAGGCGGGGTGATAAATTCTGGGATGGAATCGCAGAAGCTGAGTCAGGGTCCGGGCATCTGTAGGCAAGGGTTCCTTTGATGGTGGTTTGGCTTCTGGTTTGATCCGGAAGTTGAGGTGTTTCATGATTGGTATAGTGTCATCATCAGCGGTTCTGCACTGGAGGGAGTCCTTGTGGATGATGGCGATGCCTCCACTGTGATTGTTTGGCGGTCACTGTGAACCATCTAGTATCCGGAGGGGATGGCGGTGGCTATATCTGATGCAGAGGTGGGGGTTAGCCAGGTTTTGGTAATGAACATAATGTTGGTCACCAGGGTGGTGAGGGTGTCCCAGATGTCTATGGTGTGTTTGCACAGGGATTGGATGTTGAGTAGTATGCAATGGAGTTGAGTTTTGTGGTTTGGTGTTGGCTGGGTGGAGGTAGAGTTTTTTCTGATGTTGCAGGAGAATCTGGTGTTGTGGCAGAAAAAGGGGCCTTTGGTGGATTGTGGTGAGGCAGTACTGCATTTAGAGTCCTGGGGCTTTGGTCTGAGGTTTTTGATTTCATTAGACAAGTACCGGTGCTGGGTTGCAGGTCAAGGGGTCCTGGTGCTGGGCGTGGTCCTGGTGCTCGGCGTGGTCCAGGCGCAGACGGTCTCAGAAGAGCTTGCCTTTCACACACCTTCGGCACGCCAGTGGCGCAGTCGCACAGAGACCTCTATTAAGTAGGTCCTGGGTGAGTGGGGCTCGGGCTGGGGGGAGAACCGCAGGAAATGGAGGGATGCAGAGGGGGGACTTGAGCGAATTGTGGGCAAAAAAGAGTGGGAAAAAGAAAAGTGAGGCTGGGGGACCCTGAAGGACAAAGCAGGTGGCAGCTGGGCAGATGGAAGCAGGAGACTGGGCAAGGCACAGACCTAAGGTGGTATGTAGCACCTTGCAGCTGTGTCAGTGACCAGGGGGAGCTGGAGGATGGCATTGAATCCAGTGAATGATTGATAAGCAATGGACAGGCTCCAAGCCCTTTTTAATATACAATATCTCTTAGAAGTGACAGCACATGCGGATTTTTGTAGGCAACACCTAAAAAATTCAATAATGAATAAGTCAATCACAAAACTGCAACAGCTAATAATAGAAAAATATTACCAATAACAAAGGTACATAAATAAAAGTGACACTAACCAAACCTTGTTCCGGTCCACCTACCAGAGACCAGAGGAACTTGTTACTCTGCCTTTTAGAAGAATATACCAGCTACTATAGGTAAGAGCTAATTTTCTCCTTCAATAATACTGTCATCTAAATGTCAAAATTATTTTAGTAAAATACAGTTTATTTTATGCTTCTAAAAGTACAGATTTTTCTTTGTTATAATCCTACTATAGAAATGATGCCCAAAAACCATATAAAGAAACTTGTACTCCAGAAGAAAGGAACTTACTGCTCTAAAAATGATTGCAACACTATGGGCCTGATTAGGAGTTTGGCAGTCCAAAGACTGCCAAACTCGTGGTGGCGGCCCGACCGCCGCAATCCTGGTGGCCCCAGTGCCAGAATCCGATCCTGGGATTCGGACCGCCAGATGACCGCCGCCACTGCAAGGATCAGCGATCCCGATGGTTTGGCGGCGGTGAAAATCGTGGTCAGCCGTACTGATCACGACTTTCCTTTCCACCAACCTTTTCAAGGAGGAGTCCCCGCCATGAAAAGACTGATAGAAAGATAGAGTTGGGGCCACTGCTGAGCACCTGCACTGCCCACGACCACGTCATGGGCAGTGCGCAGGTCCTCCTGCCAACATCCTCAAAATGCTCACTGTCTGCTATGATAGACAATGCATTCCGAGGGTGCTGTGTCTGATGACATCAGCTTTTGCTCTTTGAGGGAGCGAGGCCAATGCCGCTGCACTGTTTCCGCCAGTCAGCCGATCAACCCTGCAGACAAATCATAATACGACGGTGTCGCTGGAATCGCAGGAACAGGCAGCTTCAGTTGAGGACTCACCCCAATGGCTCCTTCCGCACTTTAACACTCCCCATCCTTGAAGACACACCTCGACTAGTACTCCTGCACCCGAACAACATCATACAACTTCCTTCCCTCGGAATGTTGGCACAGCAAGGTGTCTGCCTGACTGCCAAGGACACCGGTGATTAATTGGAACAGTCAGAGGATCAACAGATTAGCAGAGGGTGAAGGTGTTTACGATCACTCCTAATGGAACTGCAGTGAGTCACAATACAGTGCACTACCCTCCAGTACTCTGGCACTTAAAGGCCCTAATTTATACTTTTGGGCGCAAACTGCACTAACGCAGTTGTGCACCAAAACGTTTAGCACCGGCTTGCACCATTTTTGTGCACCAGCCGAGCACCATATTTATGGAATGGTGCAAGCCGGTGCAAAGGGTAGGCTAGAGTAAAAAATAATTACGTTAGTTGGGTGGGGTTGGCGGTATGGAAGAAGGGGGTTTTCACCCAAAAAATTATGTTAGGCAGGTTAGAGTAAACAAAATGACTCTAACCTGCCTAGAGTCATTTCATGGCGCTAAACATACCATGCCACATGACTCCTGTCTTAGAAAAGACAGGAGCCATGCCCACCACCCCAATGGCCAGCACAGGGATAAGGGTCCCCTGGGCATGGGCATGGCACTCTGTACCATGTATGGGGGCCCATATCAATGCCCCCTATGGCACTTTAAAAAATAAAATAAAACACTTACCTGTACTTACCTGTACTTACCTGGGATGGGGTCCCCCATCCTTGGCTGTCCCTCTGGTGTGGGTTGGGGTGTCCCAGAGGCCTGGGGAGCGCACCTGCGGGCTTATCCCATGGTGTTCTACCATGGAAATAGGCCCACAGGTCCCCTAACACCTGCCCTGACCCAGGCCTTAAAAAATAGGGCAAAGCAAGCTTTGCACCATTTTTTGACCCCTCCTCCCTCCCATGCACCATTTTTGCATGGGATGATAAATATGGCGTTAAGGCCATAGAGTCATTTATTTCACAGGAACACCTACCTTGCATCTCATTAAGGCAAAGTGGGTTTCCACGTCCAAAAAATTACTTTAACTCCATAAATTTGGCACTAGACGGGTCTACGAAAACATGTAAATCTGGGGCAACATCAAAATACAATGGGTTTTGCTGTGGCACATCCACAGCAACACCCATTGCATGCCCCTTCCATGCAAAGGGGTGCGTGTGAAGGGGCTGTATTTGCAAGGTGGCATTAAGCCACAAAGAGTGGGGGGAAAAAGTAAAAAAGGATTGTACCATTTTAAGATAAATTACAACACCTGGCTATGCCCATTTTACTTCAATTTTCGATGTTTTGGGCCTATTCACAAAGCCATGTAAGGATATGTAAAAGAGCGCTATGCTAGTATTACTTTAAATACTCAGAAGTAAATAGGCCCCAAAAGATTTAAATGTTCACAACTGTCATCCATTTGAGGAGTAGTCTTTCAAATGTATGTTCACTTTTTATTCAAAATCATTTTCCAGATTGTGTTTATTTTAGGGCATTAAGCCTTGCGTTTTATAAAGGTGTCCTTGGGGATCTTTGTCGAAAGAAATGGAACCAATTTTTTTCTGCCCTTGCCCTTGACAGATGACAAAGTTCTATCCATCAGTGTCCACGGATTTACGTCCATTTCTTGGCCCAAGGTGTCATATCATTGTTTTTCTCACTATAGCTGTTTAAGATAATCTCTATTAGCTTTTACGTTTATGAAGGTCCGTGCAAAATATATTTAAGCTTTGGCTGCCATATACAATAGTAGACAAAACAGACACCTGTTAAATGCCAAAATATTCTCATATATAAAGCTTTACTACAGTGACCCTACAAGGGAATTTTGTCTGCACCATTTTCTGTCCATACTGACAAAGAACTGTACGGTTGCTCGCAATTTCATGACTATGCTGATGAGTGCTCTTTTCCTTATACAATATATCTTCATTATCTCGTAATCGAATTCATGTCTCCTAGCCATATGCTTAGATTAGTTTATAGGCTTTTATTAAAGAAGTCACTGATTTCTCTTTGTATGGCAATTGAAGGCCTAGCCTTCTAAACATAGATGTGTATTCATATCATAAAAATATCAAAGCATGTTTTAAGATCCATTTCATATCTTATTTAATCTGAAAATCAAACAAACGGGTGTGCCGATTTACATATATAAAGAAAAACTGTCAGAGTTTGACAAATCTACTATCTCAGTTTTAATGCTACATCCACCTTTATTTGATTTTGTGTATGTTTATTGTTTTTCTGCGTGATACTGTTGTGAAGAAATATTAACATGGGCGAATACAGCACTCATCGTTACTGTGGTATGGTAAAACTTACTGTATTCCTTCCACCAGGTATGGTACACAAGATACATAGGCACGTATTCGGCATCACTTTACAATTTCTGTTTATTGCACATGGAAAATCATTTCATGCCATCTAGTCCATTATTACAGTCAAACGAAGCGCCATCTGCCTTAATAGTAGTTAATGAGAACAGATTGGTACAACGAGTCTATGAACTTTACGATAAATTACCCAGAACTCATCAAGCCTTCAAAAAAATTATTATTTTAAATCAGTATAGATTTTCAATAAATATCCTTTGGATTATCTTTGGTGTATTGACAACCCAAATCATTACCTGCATTTATCAGATACTCAGACTTTGTTGATCAGTGTATATGCCACAACGCCTTTGTGAGACTACTAATCAGTAAATTGCTAATGAATTCTGGACAAGCGCCTGTAAATCTTTGGACACCGTGACGTGCTCATTCTATTTGCACACATATTGAAGAGAAGCGATATTAGTGGTAACATGTATTCCCTGTAACTCTTTTAAATGCATCTTAAACCTAATAGAGATTATGAACAAACGCCAATACTTTTCAAGATTAATGGTTTGGCCGTTCAACAAAGTTTCTAATCACTTTCCATTATGATTACATTTTTGCACTAAGCATTGCCTATTATTAGAATGCCAATTTGGCATTCTACTGGACTGAGTTTAGGGATGGGTTGACCATTTATCCTGTCAGGCTTTTCCCCGGGAGCTGGTGCAATTGGAAACTGATTTTAAGGCCAGTGACGCTACATCTGTGACTCCCTCCCACTCCGCCAGGGGTTAAAGTATTCGGCACAGTGGGGACGAGGAGAGAGAAGAGAAATGGGACAGACGGAGATTGAGATGAACAAAGGAAAAAACGTAAAAACTGGTCGGTTTTAAATATTTTTGCTAAGGCTACTTTCGTTCCCAGCTCGACCCTGACTGAGCAATCCTTTCTTACTTGCATGAACAATATATTCTTAAACTAGTTTCTATGCAATAGGGTTTGCAGTGCAACGATACAAGAAATATTACATTCAAACATATTATAAAATATTTAAAAAGACAAGTATGTAAATAATTATAACACATCCTTAACAAACAATGGCTTCTTTTTACATGATATAAAGACCTTTGACACAGTGGTATAACACAAAATAATTGGGCATCCCTGCAGAATTTAAAGAGGGCCCCTCAGTCCCCCATGTATCACAGATATTGAACAGAATGGGTCCCCTCCCTGAAGAGTGGGGATGATCATGAAGGAGTGAGGTCGCTCCTGCGCCACAGAGGCTGCAGGGGATTGTGTTACTCCTCTGCTTTGACAGGCCTTTTGAAAACTGTGAGATGTAAATGTTAAAATTATATATGTCCCAATCATGAAAAATACAATATTGCGGCTGGCATGGGCAGACCTGTGAGGCTTGCAAAGATTTTCATCTTTTGTGTAATTCTAAAACCACACCAGCATAGGTATGCCAAAACCTACTATAATGTTCATAGTTTCCCCTGCCTGGAAGGTGCTTGCTTTCCATAATCCTATATGAATGCTTGTCCTCACTGTGGAAAATCTACAAGGAAAGTGTTACCTTTACTGCAAAATGTTGTTGTTTTGTTTCTTTTGGTAGCGGGTACCCCCAGGTAAATAGTGAATTTTTCTGCTATTTCCTTGGCTGCTGGCTAAATAATAGAAATTATTTATTATTTAGCCGGCAGCCATGAAAATAGCTGAGAAACTTCATTATTTTCCCAGCCGTTAACTAAATAAAAGAGTTTGTGCACGTTTGCCTCACGGCCTTGTGTGTAGCACAAAAACTTCACTATTTATCCAGCCTCTGGCTAAATACTGGAAAGTCTGCATTGATCAGCTGGTGGCCATGCAAATAGCAGGAAACCCTCATTGCTTACCCAGCTGCTGGCTAAATAGTAAAGATTCTGCACTGTTTGGCCGAAGGTCATGCAAATAGCAGCAAAACTTCACTAGTTTTCTGCCTACTATCCAAACAAAAGAGATTCTGAACTGTTGTCTGGCTGCCATGCAAATAGCAGAACAACTTCATAATCTACCTGCCACTATTTAAATAATAGAGATTTTGAACTGTCCAGCTGGATGCCATAGAAGAAGCAGGAAAACTAAATATTTACCCATGTGCTGATTAAATAGTAGAGACTCTGAACTGTCCAGCATGCAGCCATGCAAATAGCAGTGAAATTTCACTATGTTTACACTGCTGCTTGCTAAACAGTAGAGATTCTGCACTGTGTGGCTGGAAACCATGCAAACTGCAGAAACACTTTACTATTCACCCTACTGCCACCTAAATAGTAGGGAGTCTGCACTGTTTGGCTGGAAGTCATGCCAGTAACAAGTACACTTCATTATTTATCTGGCAACTGACTAAATAGTAAAGGTTATGTACTGTTTGGGCAGCAGTCAAGTAAACAAACAAACTTCACTCATTAACCACCTACAAGCTAAACCTCAAACATGTACAATGAAGATGGCAGTCATGGAAACAGTAAATTAATGTATTTAATGATGGGGCTGCTGGTTAAATAGCAGAATTTATATATAATCTGAACAGCAGTCTGACATGTAGCAAAACAATTTCAATATTCAGCTGATTAATTAGCAGAAATGATGTACTGTATTGTTGCTGGCCTTGCAAATTACTTGAAAAGAGAATTCATTGTTCACCTGGTGACTGGATAACTAGTTGATAGTATGCACAACGTAGCCAGTGGCTGTGCAAATATCAGAGGAATTTCACTACTTACCCGACTTTTGTCTAAACAGTTTACATTTTGACCCATATTTACACTTTTTGATGCAAAACTGCTCAAGTGCAAAAGGTTTAGTGCTGGCTTGCACCATTTTTTAGCACCACCCAGGCATCATATTTATACTCTGATGCAGGATGGCGCTAAAAACTGGTTAGAGTAAAAAACGTTGACGTTAACCCTTGCGCCCTCTCGTAAGGCAAAATGACAGTAACGCTGCAAATTTGACGCCAACCCATTTTATGACACGTAAACATGTTGCAAACACATTAGCATCAACTTTAGACGCTAATGCCGGAAACTTTGCAAAGCAGAAGGAAAATGGAACCAGCGAACCAGGAGTGACCCCAGGGTGACCCCATACAACCAAGAACCAGCCAGGAGGACACAGGGAAGTCCCAGGGGAAGGAGGAAAAAAAGAGAAAGTGTTGGTTTAGAGCAGAGGAGCATGACATCCTTCTGAGATAGGTGACGGAGCACCAGCATCAACTATTTGCCACCTCCAAATTGGCATGAGAGAGGCAACATGGCAGCAGATAGTGGACACGATTAACAGTGTAGCAGAGGTGAGAAGAACAGTAACCGAGTGCAAGAAATGATGGCATGATTGTAAGCGAAGAACGAAGGAGAAAATGGCAAGGAACAGAGAGGCAGCACTGCAAACTAGAGGTGGAAGTCGAGCACCACAGGAGGACCTGGATGAGATCGAGGAGATGGTTACAGCAGTAATCCCAGAGGAATTGGTCACTGGAATCGCAGGACAGTGCAGTAATCTGGGCAGCTGCTGGGGAAATTGCAGGGTTGTCCGGTTTCACAGGAAATATGGCACCACCTAGTGTAACTAATATAGTGCAGTATGGAGCCACACATTTTGATGTAGATCAGAACTGTGCCACTCGAGAAAAAATGCACCACAGATTGCAATCTGTAGGTCACAACACATACAGGCTGAGCCCACAACTACTCTAACACAATCATGTGAGCCACATAGGTATGGGGAAACAACCACACAAACACAACATATGGTGTATGTCTGTGAACATCATGGTGTTCTGTATCACATTGCCTGGGGGGGATAGTGCAGGGGCACACCACATCACATTACCACCAACCTTTGCATGGAGGCGGATAATGGGAACATACCTGGCGGGTAGCACTGATCGCAATACTGATCTGGTGTCACAAGACAGGTGGCATTGCCAGTCTGTAAACTGTCGGCAACTTGCCAGTGCCAGGCATTCGCCCACTGGGCATTCGCCATGGACAACATGTGCCACTTCTACCTGTGCTGTTGGCGGTGGTCATATTGCCAATGGCAGACTGGTGGTCATAGGACAGCCAGACTTTTAATGAGGGTCCATGTATGCACCAGTATAACTACCTGAAAAATCTCCATCAAACTAGCTAGAGGCCCTGATCTAAGTTCAATATCAGTCAACTGGTTATGTCCATGATTGTGTGTCATCAGGCACTGTCATGTAGAAAATTATGTTTACATCAACAAATAATACCCATGCTGGCCATCCCTGTGTCCACCCCTCTTCCTTGTCCATCACAAGGAAGGCACATTTAAGGAATTGCTATGGCTGTGGACTCATGTGCAGGTGGTTTACCTACCTGCACACTGACTGCATTGTGACATGTATGTACTGCAAATAGTGGGTGGCCTGCATTATTGCCATTGTGCACTTGTCAATCCAGTGAGGGAGAAGTACATGGGCATAGAAATAGCACTCAACACAGACACACTTGGTCTGTGGTCAGAGGATCCATCTGGTGTTGCAAGTTAGTGAGTGGTGTGGCAGAGATGGAGCTGATGCAGTGCAGCCTCATAGTGTCAGTGAGGAGTTGTAGGCCAGTTGAACAGACTCTGCACATGTGTGTGGGATGGGGCAGTAGAGGCTCTCTGTGACAGAATATGAACTGGAAAATGGAACTGCCAGTATTGTCTTCCTAATTCATGTTCAATCTCCCATACATGGCTTTGCCTAATGACACAAAGGAGCCAATAGGACAACAGTGGTGCAGCACCTAGGTCTTGATTAATGAAAAGTGAGCACCACCTTTGCTTCTTTTTCCAATGTGTTTGATGTTACTTTTGTGCTGTTTATGCGTCACACAATGATGCAAGGGTGGCGCTAACATCTCATTATTCCACCCCTAGTGCCGCCCCACATGAAGTGTGCCCCTTAGCACACCCCTGACAACACCCTGTGTAGGCCCTCTATACAGAACAGCACAACATGGTGAAAGGGGGAGTTGTGTAGTAAATACATAACACTACCCTGGTGCTTTGCAAGACTCACATCTCAAGTACTTAAGCTAATCCTGCAAGGCACCCTGAGGCACTTTTTAATTGAAGTGCGGCTCTTTTAAATGTCTGCAATGATCATACGTTGAATATTTCGTGACTGATGTGGCAAAGTTGTCTCTTGGAATCAAATGCACCATATTCATTGCCCCCTCAGGGCAGGTAAATGCCCTTTGCAAACATAATGGCTGGGGCAGGGCTCATGTGCGTGAAATGTTGACAAAGTTGCGCTATGCATGCTTTGTACCACACAATCCTGGGTAAAATGGTAGGGTGGCGGTGCCTTAGCATTTCATACATGCCACAATGCTGGTGCACAGGTAGTGCTATGGGCTCTGAAATGTATGCCTTTGTGATGGTTGCGCAGGACTCATCAGACATCTGACCGGAATTGGTTTCATTGCTGGACATGTGAACTCCAGGCCTGAACTGGTGCAGATTCTCCTCATACCGGTTGCCTAAAACCTGTTTACAAGCATTGCATGCAGCACTCCAACTTATCTGCTACTGTCATTCAAAAGCAGTAAACAGTCAATAGTATGCCAAAGGGAGACTTACCAACAGTTCCGCCGATCTCGATCCCCAGATGAGCCAGAAAATTCTGCTCCCTGGCCACCAGATATGCCCAGTGATGCTTCAGCTGGTGGTCATTCCGGTCAGTATTGTACACACGCCTCAGGTGGTGGGGCACCTTGCCCAACCGCAGCCGCCTGGCTCTGACGGTAGCCGAGGATCACCCGGCCACCCATTAGCAGCATCATTGGCAGGTAGTGTGCAACTAGTGAAATGAAACCGCCCAGTTCATCCGCATACATTCTGCTCATCCTCCCCTTGCCAGACATATTGACAGATGAATAGAGTTCACCCCAAAATTGTTTGAAGCCAAATAAATGGAATCTTAACCCCACTAACTTAACCCAACTTTTCCAACTAATTAACTACCCGAGGCAGACACCCCACAGTACAATTACAAAATTGGACAATAACTACACAAAACTACAACTTCTTGGACTAAATGCACACAAAATTCACTGGACATGCCACAAGGGACACCCCAAACTTGCAATCACACTCAACAACAAATCATCAGCTCCAATACATAACCACACAGAGTCACAAAGGAACAGACTATAAAGAGAAAGTGAAACTACAACCACTGTACCATGCTTGTAGACAGGATATACTGTTACATCACTTCCTGGGCATGTGTGTCACATTTTTCATTTATGTGTGTTTTTATTTGCCACTTTAGGCTTTTGCATCTTTTTTTTATGCCTAACTCACTTGGGGCGCTTACATTGACGCATGAAGGTGATGCGGCGATTCCATCTGGTTCAGGCATCAAAAAGCCTATGTACGTTGGATTGAGTTTCTGGAGCTAGGTGTCATTCTGGTGGTAGGACTTGTACATGCGTATGCATGAAAAATAACAACGCACAACTGTTATGCGTTGATCTAACACAAGGCTACATTAAGAGGAGTGTGAACTTAGAATTCACGCTAAGGTCCCATGGACCATTTTCTTCACATTGGTGGATGTTTTTGACACATTTGCATCATATGTTTTGACTCATATCTTGTTTGCATGTTTTTTTGCAATGTCCCTGAGTGCACCCTGATTCACCAAACATATGACTTGGGCAGAGCTGCAAAGTGGCATATGGGGCATGGCCGCAGGTGGAAGTTCATGCAGCAATGTGGTAAGGGTGTGATTGGTTGGTTCCAACAATTAGTGTGTCTGAAGTCAACATCATGCAATCATTTGCACATTGTGCATATATGCATGTGTACCTACAGTGTGCTCACATATGTTTGGCACATGTGTGCTCTATGTGTAGATATCAGTAGGTATCTGAATGTGTGCCTGTAGCACATAGTAAACTCTGTGACAATAGTGTTTAGACATACCCATGACTGATTATTAAGAGATGACCTGACTCCAACACATGCTCAGTCATGTGTCACCCACTACAATTTGGACTCAGAGTATGCAGTGTACTTTAACTGCTTTCACATCACATTTCCACTGATGAGTTACATTGCCTTGTGTGTTGTCTCTGTGGTATGTAGTTGAATGTTCTGGCTTGTTGTTCAGGTACACGTGTGCCATGTGGTTACCCATTCATCTCATTTGCTGGTGATGTCATGTACCCCAGTGTAAGCGGTATATGTTATATGCAATGTTTGTGTAGAAACAACTGTAAGTGCATTTTGGTTACACATTATGAGACTGTTGTCTGAAGGAAATGTTCAAGGTCAAATTACAATCTTACGCCATGGGCAGATATTTAAATTTGACTATTGCATATCCAGTCACATCACTGGCACCTTTTCAATTTGTATGTGAGAACAGTATATGGATGTCACAGGTGTTTTGCTACCTATGCCGTCATTGTACTGCTAGGTTGTTCATTGTCCTGAATCCTGACACGGTACACTGCCATGTCCATTATGATTGAAAGTGTGCAGAGATATGTTGCATATGTGTGCTAGCCTCCAAATGGACTCTCAGATTTGTCTTGTTCATGTTTGTCATTACTATGACATACTCTGCTGTACCATGGGGTACCATTATTGCAGTGTAGCATAGGTTGCAGGGCTACTCTCCATCACCACTGTGTGGGTATGAATGGCAACACAAACACATGATTGCTTGGGATGCTGCAAATTCCTGGTGCTCCACTTAGTTCTTGCCCCTGTGCAGCTACAACAGGCACCTGACTATGTCATATGTTGATGTAGTCAGGAAAGTGGTCTGTGACTTAACAAAGATGGGATCTCGGCCATTAATGATTGGTACTCCGCAGCCTAAGCTGACGCCCCAATGGTTCTACACATGCACAAATGTGTTCATACAGACCAGGATGTGCTGCTTTGCTATGCAGCACTTGATGTCAGGCCTTCTCCTCTCAGGTACAGCGCTCAGATGCTTGCACATGTAGGACATCTCACATTCATGGGACTCTGTAGGAAAGTACCATCTTTCTTGGCATGTTACCCCCAATTTCTGCCTGGTTGTCAGTGTGTTTTGACTGTGTCACTGGGCTTCTGCTAGTCAGGACCCCAGTGCTTTTGGTTTGTGGCCTAGATGTCAGTATGTTTTACTGTTTGTCAGAATGCTTGACTTTATCACTGGAGTCCTGTTAATCAGAACTCCAGTGCATATGCTCTCTCTGTTTCCAAAATTGTCACGATAGTCTAGTGACTACATATTTCACTCCAGATTGGCATATTGGACCACCTTCATAAGTCCCTAGTATATGGTACCTAGGCACCTAGGGCATTGGGGTTCCAGTAGATCCTTATGGGCTGCAGCATTTCTTTTGCCACCCATAAGGAGCTCATACAAACACTTCTTCAGGACTGCCATTGTAGCTTGAGTGAAGTAGTGTAAGCACTAGTTAACAGTCATTTTCACTGCACCCGTCACTTATAAGTAACCCATATATTTAACCTTCGGACCCTGAATGTTAGGTGCAAAGTACCTGTGTGTGAGGGCACCCCTGCACTAGAAGAGGTGCCCCCAAATCGCCCAGGCCCATTTTCCCAGACTTCGTGAGTGCGGGGACGCCATTATAAGTGTGCATTACATATAGGTCAATACGTATATATAGCTTCACAATGGTAACCCCGAATATGGCCATGTGAGGTGTCTAGGAACTGGACATTGTAGCCCCAATCTGATTCTGGTATTGAGGGGTCAATTCATTCACAATGGGGGCTCCACCATGGACCCCCAGTACTGCCAAACCAGCTCTCAGAGGTTTCCACTGCAGCCCCAGCTGCTGCCACCGCACGGGAACGCTTCTGCCCTCCTGGGGCTTGAGCAGCTCAATCCCAGGAAGGCAGAACAATGCATTTCCTTTAGGAGAGGGGTGTTACACCTTCTCCCTTTGGAAATAGGTGTGACAGGCATGGGAGCGGTATCCTCCCAGAGGATCTGGAAATGCTTTGAAGGGCACAGATGGTACTCTCCTTGCATAAGTCAGTCTACACTGGTTCAGGGACCAACAGTCCTTGCTCTGGCGCAAAACTGGACAAAGGAAAGAGGAATGACCACTGTCCATCACTACCCCAGGGGTGGTGCCGAGAGTTCCTCCAGAATGTCCCTGGGTTCTGCCATCTTGTTTTCACAATGGTCAGGGAACTCTGGGAGCATCTGAGTGGCCATGCCCACAGGTGACGTCAGAGACCCCTCCTGATAGGTGCTTACCTGGTTAGGTAACCAAACCCCCTCTCAGGGCTATTTAGGGTCTCTCCTCTGGGTGTTTCCTCAGATTCGGTTTTGCAAGACTCCAGGAGGAATCCTCTGCAACCTCTGTTTCACCTTCTACAGTCGGATCAACCGCAGAATCGCTCCAGGAACTCTACAACTGCAACAAAGTATCCAAGAAGGCTACTGCAACTCTGTAACTTCAGCTCCTGCCAGCAACTGCAACAATTTCCAGGTCACGCACGCTCTGAGGACTGCCTGCCTTCATCCTGCACCATAAGGGTCATAAGAATCTCCCGTAGAGTGATGGAGTCACTTCCCTGCTTCAGCAGGCACCTCTCTGCAGCGATGACTGGTACTCTGTGTCCCTTCTCCTGACGACGAGCGCTGATCCTGGAAAAAAGGTGGTGGACCGAGGAGACCCAGACTGTCCAAAGGTCCAACTGTCCAAATTTGGTGGAGGTAAGAGCTTGCATCACCGAGCCAGACAACACCCCTGTGCACCGCATGTTTTGCAGCTCCTATGGCTTCTGTGCTTCTCCAAGGAATCCTTCTTGCACAGTGTAGCCCAGGTCCCCAGCACTCTAATCCTGTGACGCTCAGCTCCCTGAGTTATTCTCCGGCGGCGTGGGATCCCTTTGTGAAGTGCTGCGATGAGTGTGATTTGCAACTCCTTTGTCCCCATGTCCTGGGACTCCTGTGGATGCTGCCTAGTCATCTGAGGGCTCTCTGAAGTGCTGAGAGCCTCTTCTGTCTCCTTAGTCCAAGTTGAGACTCCCAGATCCCTCCTGGGCCCATGTAGCACCTTTTCCCGCCAAACGCGTCTTTCCATTGTTGGTGTCTTGCAGTCTTGCTTGGATTTTGCATAATTCCTTGTCACAACTTCTAGTGTGTTCTGAGGAAACTTGCTGTAATTTACTACTGTTTTCCTGGGCTCTGGGATGGGGTACTTTACTTACCTTTGCTGTTTTTTTACACTCCCAGCGCCCCTCTACACACTACTCTTGCCTAGACAGGAAACCTACATTCACATTCCACTATTTTAGTATATGGTTTATGTTCCCCCTAGGCCCATTGTATGCTATGGTGAATTTCACTACTGGTACTATTTTATGACTGTTTACTTACCTGATTTTGGTCACTAGTGTATAGTTTATGTATAATACTTACCTCCTAAGGGAGTATAGCCTATAAGATATTTTTGGCCTTGTGTCACTAAAATAAAGTACCTTTATTTTTGGTAACAGTGAGTATTGTCTTTCTTGTGTGTAAGTACTGTGTGTCTACAGTGGTATTGCAAGAGCTTTGCATGTTTCCTAGTTCAGCCTTGGCTGCTCTTCCAACAGCTACCTCCAGACAACCTGGCTTCTAGACACTGCCTACATTTCACTAATAAGGGATAACTGGACCTGGTGTAAGGTGTAAGTACTTCAGGTACCCACTACAAACCAGGCCAGCCTCCTACAGACTCATCATCTGTTTCCATGTGCAGCATGTGCAGGGGTTGTATGAGTGTAGTAGTCTCAACAATCAACTAACTGCATTGTACAGATGGTTTTGTATGTAAGAGGTGCATGTCATGGTACCAGGTGAAGGCCAATTGTCATGTTATGGTAGTGCCAAAGATGACTGGGTCATGTACGTACCTGGCCAGGCTCAGTATACATATGTGAAGGATAGACCTGCAATCATTGATGTGTTGCACTGTCTGTTTTGGAGTATCTCTGTTCATTTCCCGATTATCTTCTGGCATTACTGTGAAGTTATGTATTATGACCTCCATCAATCACAGATATTTGGCAGCTACTGCTTTGTATGCATCTTCTACAACTACATTGTGTGGTGATGTGGGGACAGAATCCAACATATGCTTTGAGTGCTGTTGGGATCTTGCCTCCTCCTCCTACTGGCAACTTGTTAGATCCCATACCATTAGTGGTACTTGTGAAATATAATGAGTGCAACGCACACATATCATGACTTATGGCACAGTACTTGTGTAGTCTCCAGGTGACATGGTGTGTACTATTTGGAACTATCAGTGGGTATCTCTGAGATGTCCATCCACACCCTCCATGGAACATGGTCATGCAATTCTTCCAGCATCCCACAACCCAGCTGACTCTAACCATGACTGTATGCTGTAACAGTTAGGAATCATCTCAGGTCTGTATTCATCTCTTGGAACAATCTACCTACATGGTTAGGTGTATTCCAACTCAGTGTGATGTTGGATGTCTGATTGTATTGGACATTGTAACACATAGTAGCGCACCCACTCCAGATTGTGCTTTTGGAGTCCAAAACATGTATGGGCACATTTTAACATTTAGTACCATGCAATTGTTCTGTATTGTGATTGAAACTGTGTATTGTGTTTTGGTATGTGATGTGTGATGTTGTCCTACAGAGCATACTATTTGAAGCTGCATACACAGGTCAGCATTGTTGATGATGGGTTAACTGTTGCTACCTAGGCAATACAGCCACACATCTGCCTCTGTATTTAGATCTATATTTTCTGGTAACTTGTGAAGATAGAGCATTTGTCTGACATGTGTAGATCTTTGGTACATAGTGTGTGTGACACACTCTGCCTACATTCCACCCAGAGCATGCTTTGATCACACATTATTGAGTTAACTCATTGCTTTTGCCAATAGTTGTTGTTTTTGTATTAAGGCCCTGCAGCCCTAGCTGCATACATTCTTATCCATACCAATGTGCCTTCCACAGACACGTGTGTGCAATGCATGAGGTCAAGTTTACCCTGTGTCAAAGTTGTGCCCCATGGCAGTGGCAGGACAGTAAACCATGGATAGACTGTGTAGGCTCCACCTCTTCCATTGGTTACTATCCCTGAGCAAATAATGATGACCATAGTTACTGATGAAGTCCCTCCCTCGTCACACATGTTCCAGGCAGCCATTGTAACTATCACACTGAGTTGTGCTAGTGTTCAGTTCCAACAATACTTAAGTAAAAAATGTTGACGTCCCCTACCTCATGTGTGGGCCTCTTGCATACATCCTATTAGGACGTGATGTAGTTGGGTGCGGTGGGCTATTGATTATCAAGATGGCAACATTATTGTCCAAAATATGTAGTGGTCCATGGATTGTGTCCTTCAGTTGTCACATACCAGTGATAAGGCTGTAAGAGATGTGTGTGATGGTGACAGTATGATCTATAACATCACATATGATCCCGCTACAGTACTTGTCAGTTTAAGTGTTTGTTACATGCTCCCTGAGGTTAGAGTTACATTCCTATGGTATATGTAGTGGAGATTGAATAGACCAAGGCAGGATTGGTGGAAAAATGTGAACTCTTTATTTACAAATTTTACATGGCGATTTCTGTGGTTCTTATGTATAAAGGTTGTCAACAATATGTTGTCTCCAGCGTACCCCAGCAGCTGTGTTGTGCTGTTCCCCCTCCAAATCGTCAGCACTATCCTCCTCCTCAGGCAGGTCAGCAACCTGGTCATACAATGGCACGTTCATTCGCAAACATAGGTTGTGCAGGATTGCACATATGAGGATTATTTTACACACAATGGGTGGGGCATAAAGGAGGCTGCCTCCTCTCAGGCCCTGGCACCTGACTCTGGATTTGAGGATGCCCGCATTGGGTGTCTGACTGTGTCCCTCACTGTAGTCATGCTCTGCTGCTGTGTTAGGCTTTGCAAATGGGGTCATCACCCACGACTGTATGCCGAAACACTGATTCACTGCAAAGGTAAGAGATGGAAGTTGTTGTTAAAGATTTCAACAGGTTTAGTATGTAGCATGGCAGGTGTTAGTTGGAGTTTCTTGTGACTCAGACGTGGTTGTGGCATGGTGTGAGTTCCTGGGCTTGTGCAAAGTTTTACTAGCACTGTACATAGTTCTACCTGTCCCTCATGTGGTGTGCCTGTCAAGTTGTGGGTGTGTTATATGCATGTGGGTGTATATGTTTGCGCTGTGCACTGATTGTGCTCTACTACAGCATGGTGCATATGTATTATTACCTGCATATCTGTGTTACCCTGGCCATGTGTGTTTGGAATGGTGTATTTCTTGTGTGACCTACAGGCTTGGTGTCATGTGTGTGTATATTGCTAGATTTGTTGACTTGCCCACAAGTAGGTCATTGCCATATTGGCCATCCTGGACGTGTTCGTTGACCCTGCTGTGGCTGAATATGTAGGCATCATGGACACTACCAGGATACTTGGTAAAATGTTCATAAATAGTCCACAGTGGTCCACTTTGGCCTGCACATTTATGGAATGTCTAAGTTTCCCGTATAAATGTTCTGTTGCTGCAGGTGGTACAAGTTGGACATAGGTGCAGTCCATTGCACCCAGCACATGTGGAAACCCAACAAATTGGTAAAGGCCTTTTTTTATCTCCTGCTGTATTTGCCGGGTGTTGGGGAAGCAGATTCAGCTGAGTGTCAGGGAGATGATTGCATCTAATATCTTTGGCAGGAAGACCGAGAAAGATGAATGTGACACACCAGCAACCAGTGCACCTGTTGTCTGGAATGAGCCACTTGCCAGCATATGCAGGACATCTAGCAGCTTTGTGACAGGTGGTATGTTATGTGGTCTCTGCAGCCTGGCTGTGATCTGTGGCTCAATGTGGTGCAGCAGGCGTAGCATGGCTTGCCGGTTGAGAAGGTATGTCCTGAGGAGGTCTTGTTCCCTGAGGCCAAGGAGGGTTGTCCTGTTCGAGAATATCCTCTCCTGCCTTTGCATTGCCTTTGTGGGTGTCGTAGTGGTGGTTGTGGCTGCTGCGGTAGTGGTGGAGGTTGTTGTTATGGTTGTTGTTGTGTCCCATGCTGGAGCAGTAACATTTCCATCTTGTCATGTGGGTTGCCAATGTTGCTTCTGTGAGTTTTCCTTAAGTAGTGATGTGTGGGCCTCATTTTAACACCTGATCTGACCTAGGTGTTAAAATGTAATGCTAATCGGGGATAACATCATTTTTTCCCTCCGCTTCCTAGTTGCTCATCGTTTTTGGATCAGGTTAAATATGGTGCTAGGGGGTTAGCATAATATTTTGGACAGGAACGCCTACCTTGGACATCATTGTGGAAATTGGACACAAGGTGTTTTGGCACATTCAAAAAGTGACGCTAACTCCTATATTTTGGCGCTAAACTGGTCTAGTGCCAAAATATAAATATGGAGTTAAGTTTGCGCTGAATTTGTGTTAAAAAAATGACACAAATTCAGCGCAAACAGAGTTTAAATATGCCCCATAGTTTCATCTGCATCCACTTACAGCAGGTAGAACTAAAAACAAAGATTGAACACAATTATCATCCATCTCCTTATTAAAGTTAGAGTCCAATTGTATTATTATTTCATTCACAAAAAGTGGCTGAAAATTTGGCACATACTTTGTGCGAATGGAAGAGTATTTTGCAAATTGACCTATGTACTATTTGGTTGGTTCTCAAAAGACTGACTTGCAGGGAGTTGCAGAAAATACCTGCCTAATTAATATTCATTAGGCAATTAACTATTTGCAACCCTCAGTGATTGGCTATATTATTTGGATAATGACCTGCAAGGGACAGCAACCCATCTGTGACAGCATTTCAAAATGGAAAATGTTGTTATTTCCAAAGCAGCCCAAGTTCAGCAACCAGTGCTGGTTTTAAAAAAACGTTCTGGGAATACTCCCCCCTCAAGGCTGTCAACAACCTGTCTTGAGGGGACCCTTTCAACTTTGTAAAGTACTTACCACCCCAACTCATGGGTCATTAGTTCTAAATCAGAAACAGGTGGGAAGAAACCTCTTTGCTGAACACTCCTATGTGCAATTGAGAAAGGTCTGAGTTCATTTACTAATTTAAAGAAATTTGAATTTCATAAAAAAGGGTTTGCACATACTGAGTCATACTTTTGTGGTTTTAAACCTTGTGATTTAAAAAAAAATGAGCCTTGGTCATAAAACTGGTTTAGATGCAGGCATCTATTTATAGGTCTAAAAGTCCCAAATGTTTAAATTTTTACTGGTAATTTTGATAGACGTGGCACACAATGCCACTTTGTTACACAACGGGCCATGTCACAATGACTTTAGAATCCCTTTAGGAAACTGTCTTGTGCTCCACAAACGTTCCTTTAGATTTACCTGGAGAGGTGACTAATGATAAAGATAATTCAAACCTTTGCAAGTGTAGGTAAAGCTGTGCACTCTTCTAAAGCCATAGGAATGCACAAGTCTAAGAACCTCTGTACCCTTTACTTCCTGATTTGACTGGTCATAATTCCTTTGCACTCCTGCACCTAATCGGTTGGACCCTGGGTCTTCTGTTTTCACTGGCTGCTGGACCTTTTCCTCCTCCTCACTCTAATTCTGATATGTCAGTCTCTTGTTCTTGCTCCCTTGGATTATCTAGTCCCATCATTTGCCTGTTCCTACTCCTCGACACCTTGGTCCATGTAGTTCTGGTACTTCTTTTTCTTGTCCTCATATATTGAATCTTCTGGTGCTAGTTCCAGTGGCCTTAGATTCCCTTTACCTTCTAGTCCCCGGTCCTCCTGCCCCATTCTATTCCTACAGGTCCTCCTGGTCTCTTGGTTTGCCTATTCTAACTTATGGTTGACCATCTGACCATTGGTCCCTCTACCATGGTCTTCTTGTAATAGTCTTAGTGGGCCTGGTCTTCCACATCCCTCTGGCACTAGTCCACCTAATTCCTAAGTTCTAAGTCACTCTCATTCTTGTACTGCTTGTCACCCTGGTTTAGGATCCCCTGAGTCTAATACCCCTGGGCATTCTGATCCTGGCCCTACTGGAGATAAACTTTGGCTTACTTCATAACCCGCTCCAGGTCATTTGAATCTAAGGTCTCCAGGTCCTGCTAGTCCTTGTCCTCTCTGGTTGTGATTGTCTTAGCCCTAGTCCTCTCGCTTCTGGCCCTTTGGTCGTCCTCGATCTTATATCTATGGTCTTGACCTTCCTATCTCTGGTCCTTTTTTCCATTAGTCTCTTGGTATTGGTTCTCTTTGGTCTGTATACCTGGGTCTGCTACTCCTGCTTGTCTTTGTCCCTCTGGTCCTGATCAGTGGCTGCAGACCCTAATAGCCCTCTTTGTCATTATGGTCCAGGGCCTTCTTTTAAGTCTACCGCTGGTCCTTCTATTCCTTCAAACTCTTGTCCACTGTGTTCAGATTCCCCGTTCCACATTCTCCTGGCCCTCGTGATCCTCCTCACCTTATCCTGGTAGCCCTAGTGATGTTTTTCCTTACCCTTTTCCTCATTATCTATTGCATTGGTAACCTTGGTCCTCATACATTAGGTCCCCCTTGCCCAGGTTCTTCTTTCCCTGGTGCTTGTGACTCTAGTCATCCTAGCCATCCTAGTGGTCCACCTCTTGCCTTTATTCTGCTACTTTATATCTTCCTTCTCTTATTGCTTCCTTCCCCAGCCTCTCTCCACAATGACTTTAATCAGGAACAGACTCCAAGCATGTCCCACAGATTTTATTTTTTATTTATTTGTTTGGCTTCCAGATCTCTTTTACTGAGACAGCACTGTCAAGTACTGAAATGAGGGCCCAGCAGAGACACGACCTTGCCCACTTAAGACACTGCTTAACATGTTAAATATCAAAACTACCCTCCCAAGATGCACTGTGCAGACTAAAATGTCAGTGGCAGAAGGAGCCACGCATTAAATGGGAGCAATAAGGGTCAATGTTCTAAACCTACTCTGCTGGGTGAATACTATGAAAAAGTGTGTTTATCCACAAGTAGCAGAGTGAACTTCTCCTGGGAACTACCCATATGCATTACTTACCTGTCTCCTGCTTTCAGTTCCCTATTCTACAGTCCCATTATAGTGTCTCACTCAATTTACCTCCTGCATGTGCCCCAAATCACTGTGCTCCCAATCACCAATTACCTAATGTATGTCTCCCTCCCTCGGGGGCCCAGATGCCACCATGGGCATCAATTCACCAAAATGCCAGGGGTAACGGAAGTGACATCACAAGCCATTTGCTCTTTACTTAGGCACACACACACATATACTTACACACACATTCACACACTCTCTCTCATATAAACACTCTCTCACCCGTAAGCATGCATACAACATACATTTAAAAGCATATTTTACTTACCATAGCTGCTAGATAGGGTCATATTCCAGATAATTGTATTCCATTTTTATTACACAAATAGTGAATACAATTATTCACTATTTGTGTAATAAATAATTGACAGAAAACCAATAAAGAAAAGCCCCAATCAATGTCCATTAGGACAAGCTGAACCTAAGTTCCAGACAATGATCCTTCCAGCTCTAACGCCAGGGTTTGCAAAGGCAGTGCGAGGGGTCGCAAGGACCCCTGGTGAATCCTAAATTACATAAATGCATACCACCTCTCTGTCTGTATTCCCTGTGTGTTGCTGCTTGTTGACTGCTGCTACATTGCCTGATTTGAAATGCTAAACAAGTACAATCCCCCTTAAACAGGAACTTAAAGCTAGCACACAACATTCCATGAGATGTCCAAAAAGAGCCCAGCCCTAACAAAATCATCAAAAGCAGCATCATGAGCATTAAAGCAACAATTTATTGTCATGAATGACTAAAACATTCTGTAACATGCTTTAAAACCATACTCAGTACTCTTTGCTGACAGCTAAATACTCCCTGCAAAATATCTGTGTTCCATGTCCAGAAGCTTCTGTTTAATTTCTAAACGTCTTATTGAAATATTAATATAGTTCAGCAGCTTCCTCCACAGTGGGAGATCATCTGCCGTTTTTAGTGGAGGTAATGTCCCAAAAATGATAGGAAGTTCTAAGAAGTGATGGGTGGGAAGCTTGAATTCATCTTAGGTACTGGTAACTACTTAGGACTGCATTTTACTCCATTGTATTTTGCCCATCATGCAACCAAACCAGGAACCAGTTATACCCAAAAAAACCTTTGTCCCACTTCAACGAGAACAGTCCCACCTGAACTTCGAATACAGGTGTCTGCTGAACCAGAATACAACACAAGCTTCCCCAGATGAATTTTGGCCAACTTGGGCCTTGTCAGAAGGGCGAGGCTTAGTTCTAGTGGTAAAGTGAGCATGGAGTTGCCATAAGGGGATACACATCACACCAAGGGCATTGCTTTGAGGAAAATGAAAAAGATGTAGGTGGGTGCTAAAATGAATGGGAGCCACTGCTAATTAGTCAGGGATGCATTCCAGTCCATTGATTTTGCCCCCCACATCACCCCAGACGGGAACCAGCCATGTGCAGATAATCGCTAGCCTATAATGTACCCCAAATTAAACTATCTGCTCAACTACATGCATCACAGCTTGGCTTTATTTGCACCTAGGTTGCTGTAAGCACTTTGAAAGACACTAAAACATGTTCCAATCAACTTTTATATTCTACTTTGGATTAACCCCTTTACTGCCTGGCCTTTTCCCCTTCCTTTGCCAGGACTTTTTTTGCCTATTTGGAATAATTCTCGCTTAGGCCCTCATAACTTTTTGTCCACATAAGCTACCCACGCCAAGTTTGCGTCCTTTTGTTCCAACATCCTAGGGATTCTACAGGTACCCATACTTTGTGGGTTCCCCAGAAGGAGGCCAAGAAAGTAGCCAAAATACAGTGAAAATGTAGTTAAAAAAAAAAAAAAAAATGGGAAAAAGGGGCTGCAGAAGAAGGCTTGTGGTTTTTCCCCTGAAAATGGCATCAACAAACAGGTTTGTGGTGCTAAAATCACCAGCTTCCCAGCTTTCAGGAACAGATAGACTTGAATCAGAAAACCCAATTTTTCAACACAATTTTGGCATTTTTACGATTTTTTGTGCTTTCAGCCTCCTTCCAGTCAGTGACATAAATGGGCATGAAACCAATGCTGTATCCCAAACATTTCTAAAAAGTAGACACAATTTTGAATTCAGCAAGGGGTAATTTGTGTAGATCCTACAAGGGTTTCCTACAGAAAATAACAACTGAAAAAAAAATAATGAAATTGAGGTGAAAAAAAATGTAATTTTTCTCTATGTTTTACTCTGTAACTTTTTCCTGCAATGTCCGATTTTTTTAATCAATATACCGTTACGTCTGCTGGACTCTTCTGGTTGTGGGGATATATAGGGCTTGTAGGTTCATCAAGAACCCTAGGTACCCAGAGCCAATAAATGAGCTGCTCCCTGCAGTGGGTTTTCATTCTATACCGGGTATACAGCAATTCATTTGCTGAAATATAAAGAGTAAAAAATAGCTATCAAGAAAACCTTTGTATTTCCAAAATGGGCACACGATAAGGTGTTGAGGAGCAGTGGTTATTTGCACATCTCTGAATTCCGGGGTGCCCATACTAGCATGTGAATTACAGGGCATTTCTCAAATAGACGTCTTTTTTACACACTCTCTTATATTTGGAAGGAAAAAATATAGAGAAAAAAGACAAGGGGCAATAACACTTGTTTTGCTATTCTATGTTCCCCCAAGTGTCCCGATAAAAATGATACCTCACTTGTGTGGGTAGGCCTAGCGCCTGCGACAGGAAATGCCCCAAAACACAACGTGGACACATCCCATTTTTTGGCAGAAAACAGAGGTGTTTTTTGTAAAGTGCCTACCTGTGGATTTTGGCCTCTAGCTCAACCGGCACCTAGGGAAACCTACCAAACCTGTGCATTTTTAAATACTAGAGACCTAGGGGAATCCAAGATGAGGTGACTTGTGGGGCTCTGACCAGGTTCTGTTACCCAGAATCCTTTGCAAACCTCAAAATTTGGCAAAAAAAACCACATTTTCCTCACATTTCGGTGACAGAAAGTTCTGTAATCTGAGAGGAGCCACAAACTTCCTTCCACCCAGCGTTCCTCCAAGTCTCCGGATAAAAATGATACCTTACATGTGTGGGTAGGCCTAGCGCCCGCGACAGGAAATGCCCCAAAACACAACATGGACACATCACATTTTTTCACAGAAATCAGAGGTGTTTTTTACAAAGTGCCTACCTGTGGATTTTGTCCTCTAGCTCAGCCGGCACCTAGGGAAACCTAGCAAACCAGCACATTTTTGAAAACTAGACACCTAGGGGAATCCAAAATGGGGTGAATTGTGGGGGTCTGACAGGTTCTGTCACCCAGAATCCTTTGCAAACCTCAAAATTTGGCCAAAAAATCACCTTTTCCTCTCATTTCGGTGACAGGAAGTTCTGGGATAAGAGAGGAGCCACAAATTTCCTTCCACCGAGCGTTCCCCTAAGTCTCCCGATAACAATGGTACCTCACTTGTGTGGGTAGGCCTAGCGCCCACGAAAGGAAATGGCTCAAAACACAACGTGGACACATCAAAATGATCAAATACAAAACGACCTGTTTTTGCAGGGGGGCGTCTGCGTTTTTGGTCCTGGGCTCAGCAGCCTTCTAGGGAAACCTACCAAACCCAGACATTTCTGAGAACTAGACACCCGAGGGAGTCCAGTGAGGTGTGACTGGCATGGATCACCCAATGTTTTCTTACCCAGAATCCTCAGCAAACCTCAAATTTTGCAAAAAAATCACATTTTCCCCACATTTCTGTGTGGGATCACCGCACTGGGACACAATTCATACCGCCCAATGTTCCCCTCAGTCTCCCGGTAAAAATGATACCTCATTTGTGTAGGTGGGCCAAGTGCTTGTGAAAGGGAAGAGCCAAAAACATGTCGATATTGAGGGGGAACAAGGGGGTCCAAAAGGGCAGTTTGCAAAAGAACATTTTTAGGCTGACAAGTGCAGCAGAATTTTTATCGGTATAGATGAGACAATGCTGGGTGGTAGGAATTTTGTGGATTTCTGCAGATTCCGGAAGGTTCCATCACAAAAAAGTGGGAAAAATGTGTGATTTCCAGCAAAGTTGGAGGTTTGCAGGGGATTGTGGGTACAAAAATGGTGCGGGTGCATGTAAAACACACCAGTCTGGAATCACCCCGATGTTTAGTTTTCCGATGTGTCTAGGTCTTGTGGATTTTTCTACATGGCAGCGTCCCAAAGTCCATAAAGTGCAGCCCTCACCATTCCAAGTGGGACGATTTTGAGAGTAAGCCAAGTTCTCATGGCCCAAATGTAAGACTAAAACCCAAAATAATCAAATGCCTTCTTGCTTGCTGTGGGATAAGATGTTTTAGACTGCGGGGGAGAGCTGAAAGACTATTACCCCCTTCAGTTGAGGTGGCGGCGTAACCGGGCCCATACTGGTTGGTAGCCACCACCCAATATATTTTTTTTTTTTTAAATTCCCTGGCATCTAGTAGACTTTCTGCCCCCCCGGGGTGTGGATCAGGGGTAATTGCCTGCTCTGCCCACTAGTGGGCAGAACAACTTTGGCCCCATTTATTTGGGGTGGGGGTATGGCCATACCCCCACCCTCTTATTTTTGGAAAAAAACTTCCCTGGCCTCTGGTGGGGTTTCTGCCCCCCCTTGGGGCAGATGGGCCTTCCAAAAATAGGCCCATCTGTGGGGGGCAGATATGGCCAACAGTAATGTGCTCCTCAGGGGGAGCGACCCTTACCCAAGGGGCTGTCTCCCTAATGAAAACACACGCATGCACACACACCAATCCCTGGTGCCTAAGTGGTTTCTGACCCCATGGGGGCAGATTGGCCTAACAAAAATTGGCCGATGTGCCCCCAATGGGGGCAGAAATGGTCTAAATACAATTTGCCCCCCAGGGGAGCGACCCTTGCCTAATGGGTCGTTCCCCATCTCTAAAAAAACAAACAAACAAACAAAAAAAACACAAAAAAAAATGTAGCCCTGGCGCCTAGAAGTTTCTGCCCCCCCTGGGGGCAGAAACGGCATAAAATAAACTCTCTAAAAAAACAAACAAACAATAAAAAAACATTAGCCCTGGCGCCTAGAGGTTCCTGCCCCCCCTGGGGGCAGATGGGCCTAATAACAATAGGCCGATATGCCCCCAGGGGGGGCAGAAATGGCCTAAAATAACTTTGCCCCCCACCCACACCCAAGACTCCCCAGGAGCGACCCTTGCCTACGGGGTCGCTCCCCTTGCGTGACATTGGCGAAAAAAAAATCCACGGTGTCTAGTTGTTTCTGCCCCCTTGTGGGCAGATTGACCTAAAATCGGCTGATCTGCCCCCAAGGGGGCCAGAAATGGTCTAAATACAAATTGCCTCCCAGGGGAGCGACCCTTGCCTAATGGGTCGTTCCCCATCTCTAAAAAAACAAACACAAAAAAAAAAACACACAAAAAAATTAGCCCTGGCGCCTCGAGGTTTCTGCCTCCCCTGGGGGCAGATCGGCCTAATAACAATAGGCCGATCTGCCCCCGGGGGGCAGAAATGGCCTAAAATAAACTTGCCCCCCACACCCCTTGGGAGTGACCCTTGCATACGGGGTCGCTCCCCTTGCGTGACATTGGCGCAAAAAAAAAATCCCCGGTGCCTAGTTGTTTCTGGCCCCCTTGGGGGCAGATTGACCTAAAATCAGCCGATCTGCCCCCAAGGAGGGCAGAAATGGTCTAAATTCAATTTGCCCCCGAGGGGAGCGACCCTTGCCTAATGGGTCACTCCCCATCTCTAAAAAACAAAACAAAAAAAACACCCCAAAAAAATTAGCCCTGGCGCCTAGAGGTTTCTGCCCCCCCGGGGGGCAGATCGGCCTAATAACAATAGGCCGATCTTCCCCTGGGGGGGGCAGAAATGGGCTAAAATAAATTTGGCTCCCCAACCCCCCCCAGGAGCGACCTTTGCCTACGGGGTCGCTCCCCTTGCGTGACATTGGCACAAAAAAAAGATCGCCGGTGCCTAGTGGTTTCTGTCCCTTTTGGGGGCAGATTGACCTAAAATCGGCTGATCGGCCCCCAAGGGGGCCAGAAATGGTCTAAATACAAATTGCCTCCCAGGGGAGCGACCCTTGCCTAATGGGTCGTTCCCCATCTCTAAAAAAACAAACACAAAAAAAAATTAGCCCTGGCGCCTCGAGGTTTCTGCCTCCCCTGGGGGCATATCGGCCTAATAACAATAGGCCGATCTGCCCCCGGGGGGCAGAAATGGCCTAAAATAAACTTGCCCCCCACCCCCCTCGGGAGTGACCCTTGCCTACGGGGTCGCTCCCCTTGCGTGACATTGGCGCAAAAAAAAAAATCCCCGGTGCCTAGTTGTTTCTGGCCCCCTTGGGGGCAGATTGACCTAAAATCAGCCGATCTGCCCCCAAGGAGGGCAGAAATGGTCTAAATTCAATTTGCCCCCGAGGGGAGCGACCCTTGCCTAATGGGTCACTCCACATCTCTAAAAAACAAACAAAAAAAAACACCCCAAAAAAATTAGCCCTGGCGCCTAGAGGTTTCTGCCCCCCCCCCCCCGGGGGGCAGATTGGCCTAATAACAATAGGCCGATCTTCCCCCGGGGGGGCAGAAATGGGCTAAAATAAATTTGGCTCCCCAACCCCTCCCAGGAGCGACCCTTGCCTACGGGGTCGCTCCCCTTGCGTGACATTGGCACAAAAAAAAGATCGCCGGTGCCTAGTGGTTTCTGTCCCTTTTGGGGGCAGATTGACCTAAAATCGGCCGATCTGCCCCCAAAGTCCGCAGAAATGGCCTAAATACAATTTGCCCCTCCAGGGGAGCGACCCTTGCCTAAGAGGTCGCTCACCATCTGCAAAACAACAACAACAAAAAATCCCCGGTGCCTAGTGGTTTCTGCCCCCCTTGGGGGCAGATCGGCCTAATTAAAATAGGCTGGTCTGCCCCCCAGTGGGGCAGAAATGGGCTAAAATAAATTTGCCCCCCAGGGGAACGACCCTTGCATAAGGGGTCGCTCCCCTTGCTTGAAATTCACAAAGAAAAAAACTCCCTGGTGTCTAGTGGTTTCTGTCCCCCTTGGGGGCAGATTGGCCTCATTAAAATAGGCCAATCTGCCCCCAAGGGGGGCAGAAATGGCCTAAATGTAATTTGCCCCCTAGGGGAGCGACTCTTGCCTAAGGGGTCGCTCCCCACCTCTAAAAACTAAAATAAAACAAAAACAAAACAAACAAAAAAATAATGATCCCTGGTGCCTAGAGGTGGGGCAGAAAATGACTTTAAACAAATGTCCCCCCTGGGAGCGACCCTTGCCCAAGGGGTCTCTCCCTTATGCCAATTTCCAATTTGAAAAGAATTCCCTGGTGTCTAGTGGGCGTTTCAAAAGCCGGATTTGCTGAAACGCTGAGAGAGACTTCAAAGGGAAGGAAATTAATTTCCTTCCCTTTGAAGCCTCTCCGGCCTCCTCCACTTGATCGGAAGAGAAATGCCTTGCATTTGGAGGATGCCTCTGTGACTGTTGTCACATGGGGGGTGGGGCGGTCGGGGGTGGAAGGGGAAGGGATTCCCCTTCCATCCACGACCGGGGGGTGTGGGTGGGGGGCACTTGGGGGGGAGCGCGCTCCCCCAGGTTCCCGGGTGCAGGACGAGGTGATCTCGTCCAAGGCACCCGGGAACCGGTGCCTTGGACGAGATCACCTCGTCCAAGGCACAGAAGCGGTTAAAACATTTGTGTTTTTGTTTGATACCAGTGGTGATATTTTTCTTTCATTTAGCTAGAGAAATGCTGCTGGTAGGAAAACAAAAAAAAGAATGAACACCCATACCCCGGGAAAAACTCCCTGGAGGTGGGGGACATCATTTATTTATTTTTGGGGGAAAACTTCCACTTTCGGGGATTTGTTTTTCAAAAAGAAGAAGTTTGATGGACAACTAGCAAAACTGATGATGCTGTACACTAAGCCTTTGGTACATTCCTAGGGTATAGAGATCATCACTGAGCCGACAGTAACCCCTAAATACGGCAGTCTTATGCCCTTCTGCCCATCAGGATAGCCAATGTAATTCCCTCCACCATCCTGATGGACAGACTAAAGTAAAGGTGAGGCAAGACTACCTATTGTGAAACCTGTTTCCCTTTGTTTCTCTTCTGTTCAGCTAGCGTGGAACTCAGTTAAACAATACTTTCAAAATATCTCATAACCAGACAGACAGAGACCCTACAATGGTGTTTGAGATAGTGTCTTCACTGGCACATTTTGCAATTAATAAACACCTTTAGAATTGAACACATAAAAGGCTGGAAGTATCATTACACAGGTTGCATATTGTATTTATGACCAAACTGGCATTTTGCAATGTGACTTCCTGGAACTTTGCCCTTCCTGAAGGGTCACCCAGTATTTTATTTTGCATTTCTATTGAACCCTATTTGTGTGGGCTATCAAACTCTGTGCCTGCTACTGATAGTAAAGAGCTTGTGTTCCAGTCTTTAAAAATGGTGAAGCCGTATTGACACACTTAATTTACTTATAGGTCCCTAGTATATGTATGCAGGGCCAGTAACTTAAAATACTACCAGTGGGCTGCAGCACTCACTGTGCCACCCAGTGCAGTAGCCCTACAAAACCTGACTCCAGACCTGTCACTGAAGACTGGGTGTGCAGTTTTAAACTGTCAGTTCAACCTAGCAAAATAAACCTTTTGGTAGGCCTAAATCTTCCTTTTTAATGCTGATAAATCAACCTGAGGTAGGCCTTAAATGTCGATATGAGAGGGTCCATTGCATATAGAAAGTAGGAAATATATATTTAAAGTTTTACATGTCCTGGTAGTGAAAAATCTCCAAAGATGTTTTTCACCACGTATAGGCTGGCTCTCAAATAGGCTAACATTGGTTTACATTATTACAGATAATGCGGGCTGAATTCTGTTTGTAATTAGCTAAGACAATGATCAAAAACTCATTTTGATAGTAATTTAAAACCCAAATTACTCTGCAGGTTGGATTTTATCTTAATATTTTGGAATTGACACATTTAGAAAGTTGTGATTTTCCTGTCTAAAATTAAAAGTCTGTCCTGCCAGTGTCCAGCTGTCATCTGACCCTTGATGATTCCCTTGTGGTGAGATGTGTATTGCTCTCAGATAGTTGACAAAGAGTTCAGCTTGTGGGAAAGGGTCTTCTCCTGTGACCTCTCCTCTGAACACTGCTGGAAACTGAGAAGATCAGGAGAAGGACTGCCCTGCTGTCTGAAACTTGAAGGACAACTGTAACTGCTTGCCTTGAGCCCAGGAACCCACATTTCACTCCAGGGTCAGTTGGCTGACTTTCTGTTTGAGCTACAGGGGCACAACAAGCTTCCCGAGTCTTCTTCCCTGTAACTGCTCTGCTGACCAGTTCCAACTGGACAGGCCTGAACCCTGGAGTGAATTGTAATCCCCAAGTGGTGCCCCCCAGGTCCTGGAATGATGGCTGGTGTTAGAGTGCACTTCTCCTCTCCACAAACTCCAAAAAGACACCTTAAAAATTAGGGTGGGCAGAACTCCACAAAGTTTCACTCAGTGGAATTCCATTGAGTTACATAAAACCTCTGCAAGATTCTGCAGTGTTCCATTACCAATTGCAATTTAGCACCAGAAGTGTAAGCAGCACTGAAAAATCAGTGCATACCGCACCATCCGGTGCACAAGAGCATGCAGCCATTCAAATTTATTTTCCTGTCGCTTGAGCAGAAACTCTACTTGAGTGCCAACAAGTCTACTCAAGAAGCAGTGCTTTGACCAAGATCACTCACGACAGCCCATACCCACCCACTTTAGAAAATCAAGCCAAATCTCTATTGCACTCACATTTCTGGAGCTTCACAGAAAAATATTCAGCAACACAGTGACTGGCAGGATTTGTCCAGGACCCTGTATTAAAAGAGTAAAGTGAAGTCATCAAATTCTGCCAGATCCAAGGGTGGAATGAAACATTCCCTCTACCCCCTATTGAAAACGTTTTGCCAATTTTTTGCCTGGAGATCTGATGGAGACAAGGATCACCATTAAAGCTGCAGCCTTCGACACTGAATCTCCGGTCAGTCTCAGCTTGCTGGTTTGCCCTGATGAAAGATACCTTACTTCAAGAAAATGTCCAAGCCTCAACACAGAGGGCCTCATCAGGAGCAATGTCGAGCTGCATCCGTTTGACGTGGAGGCCTTCCTGTACACAGACTTCGAAGTTCGTCCACTCTGAGCTTTCCCGCTTTTTTCAATGACTTCACTAGGACCCCCTCCTCAGCAACTCCCCATCATTGAGGCCTCTATGGGATCCAGCTTGAAGCTTAAGCCACCGCCGACTCATCAATCATTTTTGCTACATAAAAGTTTCTAAGTCAGAAGGTAAAATTTCCACTGGGAGGAACCTTGTTCCTTGATTCAATCTGAGCTCTATTACAGTCAGCCTTAATTTTTTAATTTTACCTGGTATAGTGCGATCATATATACATGGTTGGCCCTTTACGCTTTTTGGTGCTATTTTTATTTCAAATTTTAGAAATTCACATCTCTAGTTCTTCTTATTGGTTTTTATATTATTTTCATGTTATTTTAATTTGTTAGAGCATTGATACTCAAGGTGAGGCCCGGAGCCGCATGCGGCCCTCCAGAACTCAAAATGCAACCCCCTGGTGAAAGCAGCAGTGGACTGCTGTTTACTCAACTGAGCACCAACATTAACAATATGTTAAATAAACAGGCAAGCATTTGTTCAAAGGTTAATTGAAGCTAACGAAAGGAAGTAACTAGGTTGTCCTATTAAAAATGTGTATTTAATTAACATGCAGAACTCTTTCACTTAGTACATCATATTATATCAGTGCATTGAGAAGTATATTTTTAAAATTATAGTTTTCAAACATAAACTTAGAAACATTCATTCTCCCACAACCCTGACAACAATGCCAACAGTAAATTAAGAGGCAAGTCAGTTGCTATGTGGCCTCTTTGTGTGGCGTGGGTTCCTATTATACATGAACAACACAATGGTTTAATAAATCAAACAAAGGAGAAGGTTTTGTACAGCACACATCCTGAAGTCATGTATTTCATGGTCCTCTCATATGTAGTGATGAAGAAACAAAAGGAAATGTGAAATAAAACAATTGCTTAGGATCACACACTTTGGTAAAATGGGGAAGTTGTTATCCGTTCCAGGTTTTCTGAATTCACACTGGGCAGTTTAGTTATTGTATGTATCTGCTTTGTTTCCCATATGCCCCACTTGTCACCAACAACCCCAACACATCTGAAATACCACCACTCCCCCCTGACAGCTATCCTGCTGTCATTAATGCAGCCCTCAGTCATATTACTGACCAAACCTTTTGATCCTGGGCAAATGTGTGTGAGCACCAATGCATTATTCTCAATTTTTATAAATTGGTTTGGATTTGTCTTGTATTGTGTTTTCATGCTATCACTGCCTGAGTACTGTATAAATACTTTAAGGACTGGCTGTAAGTTAGGCCTGAACATTGTGTGGCAAGCTACCAGAGGGTTAAGCAAAGTTTTCTTCAGTGGCTTTAGAGGTTCACCCTGACACGGATTGTAACTATTATTTGAGACGGTTTCCACTTCCTCAGCTAATAATCCAGTTTCCTACACAACCTATGTAAGAACTAGTAGCACTGCATTGCAAAAGTGCAAAATGCATACGTATAGAGGGTTGCAAAAGTTCAGGCCTCAAAAATATCAAAGAGTTCATTCAAATTTCACAACACATGACTTCTGGCTGAAAATGCAGGGATGGAGTCAAATGCGGGATAAAAGACTTCTGCCCCATACGGCATGATGGATTACCCCTGGAGTTCTCTAATACATTTAATGGAGATTTAAAACCAGTTTTGTTAAATCTTTCTTCCTCAGATTGTTCTTCACATTTAACATCACCTCTTTAGTAAAAAGCTGCTGCCTCTTGGAGAGGAGTTAGGGAGGTATTAAGTAGAAGAGATTAAATAGTCGAACTTTGTGGGATGCAAATATCAGAGAACAAACAAGATGAGAGAAATAGAGGAAGGGAGATACTTTTAGATCCCTGAGGATAGAGTACTGTATCAAAGGCTGAAAAAAGTCCAGTGACAGGAGGGTGGTGATCCTGTTATATTCTAAAAATGATTTGAGGTTGTCCCCGATAATGACACAGGAAGATTCAGTCAGGGTAGAATCTCTTATTTGTAATAGACAGGTGTGAAGATGCCAGGCTTCTTTATGACAATAGGTTTACTGCAGAAGGTCTCCCGTTCACTTAGAAAATGACCGAATCTAAGGAGCTGATGGTGATAAATCAAAGTGGGCAATCTCTTGAATAGGAGACTAGAATGGAGGACATACCTGGGAGACATATGTGCTTCAGCATTGGTGAGACTTGTATGCTTATAAGCAGTGAGTGGGCTAGAGAAGAGGAATCTTGAGAGATGCAGACTAAAACTTTGATTTTTAAAAGAGGATGTTGTATTTGCAAGTTTTAATCAAACTCCACTTTGAGGTAGCCTTCCAAAGCCACAATGAAATGAATCAGTCATTGAGTGTTTGTAAATGTACGATGTGATCTTGGGTCTTAGCATTGATTAATGGTTTTGTTGAATAATGGAAAGTTGTTTGAGTTTGTGTAAAATGTATAATGAAGTGGTATCTATTTGCTTCACTGATGATGGTGTTATATCATCTGCAGTGGTGTTTGAAGCAGAATGCCTTTTTCTTGTTGTATTGTTTTTTTATAAAGCCTTTCAAAATCTTTACCATCTTAATTTCTTTAGAGCAACATTCTGCCTTGCATCAGCTACCTAAGACTGTAAGTCGTAAGTGAGAACAGAAATTCACATCAGATCCAGGCAGTGAATTGCAACTGTTGTATGGAAAGTTTTTTTTTTTTTTTTTTTTTAGATGAATGTTGAAAGTATGTTGGGTGTGCGATGTAAAGGGGTTATTTCCAGTATTGTGATGTATCATGGGTGGGCAAAGTTTGTCTTTGCTCAGCAGTGTGCAAGACCAAATACCATTTGCTGTAGGTTGGAACACATTGGGCAGCAATACACCAGAATGCCAAGGGTAGCGGGATTTACACTTTCTTTGCCCTACATTCTCATGACAGAAAGTGGCATCATATGATCTTTGATACTGATGACACTGGTGTCATTCCAGGATGTAACATTATCTAATTTTAAAGATCTAATGTAAAAATTAACCATCTGTTGTGCAATATCCCCCGGGAGAATTGCCCTGTCTGCTTTGATGGCTTTAGAACTCTGCACTTTCTGTCTGCTAAACAGGAACTATGTGCCTGTGATCTCCTTGTAAACATGGCTAAACTGGCTTGGCACATTTACCATGCCTATAAGTCCCTAGTATATGGCGTAAAATGTGCACCCAGGACCTGGATGTCAAATGCCACTTCTGGACAACAGCACCTATTGTGTTTTACGCTATAGTGCCAGTGCAAACATGGCTACAGGCCTATCCTGTGTAGCCTTAATGCTGTAGTGTAAAACCTACAGTGAGTCCTGTCAAAATAACCCTTTTAACAGGTAAAGAACTCCCTTTTAAATATCAGAAAGTCACACCTATATAGCCCTTGTAGTTCACAAGGCAGGGAGAATGGTAATTAAAACTACTGCAGACAATATATTAAGGTTCATATGTCCTTACATTGATAGGGCCTAAGGATGCTGGGACAATTCTGGGTGCACAAATACAGGGTCTGGTAAACCTGTAATAAAAATAAATTCAAGTAATTATAATTCTAAAGCAAATACAAATATTGCAGTGTATGCAATGTTCAGGACAGTGTACAGTGAGATGATGCATTGTCTGCATGGGCTCTGTATAGAAATGCATTGAATGCATATGGGAGGAGATTATAGTGGCATTCACCCAGCTGTATGGAAGGTATTCATTGTACAGTACAGCACCCTGGAATTATCCTGGGAACGGTTTGATTTCTTTGAAAATGAAAAAATAAAAGGAACTATGCATCTTTTTTAACAAAAATGGAGGCGTTGACATTTCATTTACTTTTGATAAAGGTTGAACAGGCACTTGTTTGCTGATTATGTAGTTTTGTATTGTTTAGTTTCTTACTTTCGAAATATTTACTAAAAGCACTTGCACTTCCAGATGTACACACAGCTGTGCATAAAGAGTGTTCACAGACTGAGCTTTCATACTTGCCTCTTCTTCTGGAACTAACCTCACTGCACTACACATTTGTAATGATGAACTATGTTATCTGAAAATTGTTGAAAGATTACTCATTTATGTAATGCCTCGTAATTCTCATTAGGACATGGGGACAAAAACCAAGAATGTCTTTCTGACTATCATGTGGTGCAACAGGCATTCTTGTGATATCATCATTGGGCCGAAATATATGTTTATATACCTTTAAGAGAAGATTTGTGGTTTTCAAACTTGAAATAACCTACTTTTTTATCACAGAACTTTGGCAAGCAAGTTTTAATGCTGAACAGCCCTGTAATCAAAATAAGGCCCGTATTTATACTTTTTTTAGCGCCGCATTTGCGCCGCTTTTTGACGCAAAACGGCGCAAACCTACAAAATACAATGGCATTTTGCAAGTTTGCGCCGTTTTTGCGTCAAAAAAAGACGCAAATGCGGCGCAAAAAAAGTATAAATACGGGCCTAAGTGTTTTGTTTTTGTTTTTGCAAATTAAACATTGCTCTCTATTGATATAATAATTGTACAGAGAGTCACAGGGACCCAGCCATGGGTTGCAATGCACCAGCCAGGGGCCGCCAGTGCAACCCAGAAGACTTCTAACTTACACCCATGGTTGAACAATTAAAAAGCAAACTAGAATGAGGTATATCAGGTTTGTCGAGCCAGGTGTTGAGATCAACCGATACAGATTTGTAAAGCGCATTGCTGCCCTAAAAACAGGCCCGGCCCTACTTAGCGCTTCTGAGACCTGGTGCATTCAGGCCAGAGGGTATGCTGTAGGCAGCAAAAGCCTCCATTTCCAGCCGCTTGTGCTGATATAGCCCTCCAGCCTGGAGCCTGCTGGTCTAACCCACACCTGCACACTTCCATTCACCAACTTCCCTCCTTAACAAACTTGCTATAGATGGCCAAGCACACCCCCTGTCTTGCACCAGCCTTGCAAACTCTTCCTCTGCACTTAGACACAGCCTCAGGTCACCATTTTTTTAGGGCCCAGAACTAAGAGCAGCAAACCAACTCACCACCAGCAGCCTGGTATTTTCACAAAGTGCCTAATCTTGCTTGCTACTGGGCTCTAAGGCACTCTCTCAGGTCACATGCATCTCTTTCTGGTGAGGCCTACCGGTCTACCACTCAGCAGCTGATGCTCCCCCGGTCTATAGCTGTCCTTGCTGGCCACAGCACCGTACGATATAACACCATTTTCCTTTCCAGGGACTCTGGGAAGACATGTTTTTTTCAAGTGGAGCTCTGACTGCAAGTTTCCTTTTTTCCAATCACAGACCCCTCTCATATGCAAATACTTTCATGCTCAGTTCTGGACCCTGTGTGCACATAGAAGAGAAAGCAAAATGAGGGTCTGACCTAATGCTGGGTCCAGGGGCCTCATTGCCAGCGGCCTGGCTCTCTGCCCCCTGCTCCCAGGCTGCTGAGGACTGTGAAAGGAAGGAGGCCTGGATCCAGAGCAGGGGCTGGTGCGGCCCCTCAGCAGCAGCTTGCAGCAGCTCCACGCTGCCGCCTGGCAGTAAGCAAAGCCTTAGCTAGGGGTCTCCTTGCCTGTTGTAAGGCAAATGTTGTCTTCATTTTGAGCCAAGTATAAACAAAGCCCAGGTATTGTCCACACAGTGCAAGCGCAGACTGCGCTTGTGTTGTGTGTTCCAAAACGGCAGCAGAGTGTGCGCACGCCAGTCAGCTCTGCTCCACTACCGCACTAGCGGAGTGCCAAAAAATGTGTTAACTCTGCCAGCTGAGCAGAGCTCTCCGCCCACTGCTAATTTTCACTTAAATCTTTTAAAGTTCATATCTCCGGTTCCCTTTATTGGATTTTTGTTGTTTTTCATGTCATTTAACATACTGAATTTTATTTAAAAATTGTATCATTTTCATTTTTAATAGTATTTTTATAAATTGAAGTGGGGGTTTTATTGTGTTGTTTTTGACCTTTTACCTGTTTGGTACTTCTGAATGTTTTACACATTCAACTGTCTGCAAAGTGTCATAGCTACCAGATGTTTAAAATATTGGAACTTTTGACAAGGCCTCAGAGGCTGCTGACTTTATTACTTTTGGTGAACACCAATCAACTCCAACTAATACACACGTTTCTCACAGGGCCATATCAGTGATTAATTTTGTAGAATACTATAAAGAGTTCACTGTCACAGAGTAGGTCTACAGCTAGCTTTGTATCCCTTTTATCAGAGGGAGTTTGAGTTGAAAAGGTAATCTTAGTATTTACTCTATAGTTATTTGTTGGGTCACTATCACCTCCATCCTTTGTGCTCATTTCTCCCTCCACCAGATAATAAATAATATACATGTGATTTATAATCTTTTCTAAAATATTCTGAGGGCCCAAGGGAACGTTTAGGAACAGTAATGAATTATGTCACAATTTGGTTTTATCAAGAAAATCTGGAACAGAGGGGCATATTTACTAGAAAGTGGTGCAGTGTGGTGCTGTGCAGAAATTGGCAGCGCCACACTGTGTCACTTCCAAAATGCACGGATGCACCATATTTACAAAAATATGGCACACACCTGTGTTTCCCCTAGCGCTGGTGCTAAATTGAGCTGCCTAGTGCCAACACAGGCACCCTTGCACCATACTGCAAGGATGCCTGCACTGCAGGGAATGATTGTTTGTGTGCAGGAAGGTGTCTCTTCCTGTACATAAACAATCAATAATGGCGAGCTGTTACTCCTATGTGTGCTGCAAAATGCAGCACACATAGAAGTATCAAATCGTCATTGTTTATGTGCAAGAAGGAACACCTTTCGCACCTCGACAATCATCAATGGCCTTTTGCTCTTTCTATGTGTGCTGCAGAATGCAGTGACACTCCATTGGGACTAGGGGGGTGTAAATATGCCCTATAATGTTTCTGTTTGTCAGAGGTTACTGCTTGAGTTGAGGTATTGGCTTCAATCCTCTTTTTCATAATACTAGCAAGATTGCAAGCAAGCACTCATTGTCCCCTGTAGGTGGCAAGTAAAGTGTGTACCTACTTTATCTCTGGCAGTGTAAGAATGGTGTATCTGGTAAAAAAGTAATAGTTCTACCATATTAGTATGCATGGTATGCAGATGGCCTCTGAGCAATGTCAGTTCACATAGGAGTGCAAAAGATGGTTTACGCCAAAGTTCTTCCTTTAGTCTCTTCAGTTCTACCTATAGTCATTGAGTTTTCTGGCTTTCCTAGGTTTCCTAGATTTCGGAAGTTATCCATAAGAGTGCCATAAAAGTCAGAAATGTCTACTTTGTCAGTGCTTTCAAGGATTTCGACCTATTGATGGGAATAACCTCTGTACCCTCAATAAAGGTACTCATCTGTCTGTTTCCCCGTTTCATCTAAAAAGAATAGAATCTCACAATATGGATAGATGGAGAAGCTGTAAGAATGGTTTGCTTTGCTTAAAACTCATATTTTAGCCTAGGTGCATGTCCAAATCTGCCATTGGTTTAATATCCGCTTCACCACTTCAACAACCAGTGGAACAAAGGCTTTGCTCACCAGAAAATAGAATATGTACTAATAAGGTTGGTGAACATGTAATTTGTCCTCCGTTAGTCCTATAACTCTTGCTGCTAAAGCTCTATTCACAAAGTGGTATGACTTACCCCCATATTTAAACAAAAACTAGAAAGGATGTGTCCAGCTATAACATACTTACTCAGGCCGCTTGGACATCTTTGTTACTGGTCTGAAGACTGAGTATCTCTGCAGCATGGCTAGATTATATCTTGAAATATGTCACAGGAAAAGTACTCAAAAGATACTTCCTTCTTGGAGCTTGCAATACCTCTTCATTTTCAGACTTGTAGGGAAATTTGGCAATACATCACATGGTCTCTGTTTGTGTTGGGGTAATTAACACCATCACACTGTAAACCATGTACAGGTCTGTTTATCTCCAAGCATAGATGTTGCCCACCATAAACAAATTTAAGTCTGTGTTGGAGTGTGACTTTATAATCAATAATAACATGAAAAGCTTGTAAAATAATGTATAATAAAGCTGCACAGAAAATGTGTGAATATAGTACTAACATACGCGTTTGAAATGTGCCCACGGGGAGTGGCCACCAATGTATTCGATAATTAATGAAACTGACTAAGGATGAATTAACAATGTATCAATGTATGATTTTGTATTAGTGTTAAGAGTTATGTATTAGGGTTTTGATAAATTAATCACTAGGCCTTAGTTAGCAAGGGTCTGGGCCCAGCTGCCTGGTCTCATATTACATGTGTTTTCTAACGTGCAATGTGCTGTTTTCCTGAAGGACACGAAGCTGTACTTTTCCGGAAGCTAGAGATGTGTGTGTAACCGTAGTAAATTCTTTCCCATGAGACCCGACTTGCTCAAGAAGACATTCTTGCCGAATGCAACAGTGTAATTCGCAACAGGTACAAGGTCGCCTAAACCAAGGGAAGACAATGGAACTACTGACTGGAGTGACTAGTGTAACTTTTCCTACCTGACATTCTACCCGTTGAAGACGCCAATCACAGGAGCCAATAAACTGCGTGAGAACTGTCTTAGATGAAAATTCTAGTAAGGTGAGCAACGGATTATTGGACAGAGATAACGATGCACCAAATATTGCCCAATTGGAAATTAGAGACTTGTTCGACAAGTTTAATATAAAGGCGTGACACAAGGAGAAATCAGCCATTATAGCCGTCCTCCCCGCCACTTTGATGCTGTTATTTGTCCTAACTCCTGAAGAGACTTTGGGGGTTATTCTAACTTTGGAGGAGGTGTTAATCCGTCCCAAAAGTGACGGAAAAGTGACGGATTTACCACCAGCCGTATTACGGGTCCATTATATCCTATGGAACTCGTAATACGGCTGGTGGTATATCCGTCACTTTACCATCACTTTTGGGACAGATTAACACTCCTTCAAAGTTAGAATAACCCCCTTTGTCTTTAGCTGTTTGATACTCTTAACCATCCTCGCCTTGCCCTTGCCTGATTTGCACTTGTCCTCCTTATGAGGGAAGAGCCCTTTGCTATACCTTGCTGAGCCTTACCTGCTTATCCTGGCTGATGGCGAATCGACTGCTGTCCTGAGGACGAAGACTATCACTGTATACCGACCCATTTGGATGGGTAACTGATGATAAATTGTAATTGTCTGTTTGCCTTTTCTTTCTAGGTACCAACTGCTCTTTTGACAGAGGCCATAGTTAGATATTTTCTAAATTCATGTTACTAAATTATTTTGCATGAAGCCCAACATGCTGATGCTAATTAGAGGTTAGTTCAGGAGTTCACCAAAATCGGGGCAAATAGGCAAATGACTGAATCTTTGCTTTGTTAAATAATGTACTAATGCTACTTTGCTAAAGTTAAATTCATGTTGACATGATCTTTGATTGATAAAATCTTATTCCAGTTGCCATATTGTAGTTTTATTGATGTGCTAATTGGTATTGAGACTAATGAATATGCTAGTAGGTTGTAACTAATAGGGAATAAATATCTAAAATCGTCCTAGATTTGTGTGGTTATTCAATGGCCAAAAAGTCATGGTGTGTTCTATTCTTAAATGTGAATGATTAGTGGCATTTATTAGTTATTGAGAATATTGATTTGATTATTGATCTATCAGTTGGGATGTTAAATAGATATCTCATCCTGAGGAGTCTCCAATCAGGGTCAAAGGGTTAATTGGCCTAAAACAAGTCCCCTTGTAAGAAAACGATCAAAGCTGGGACGCATTATCATCTGTTGCCTCCACTCCTTCCTCTAGGCCCTTAAATTATCTCTGTGAGATCTGTTCTCTAACTTACTCTCTCTCTGAAGCTGCTTCTTGCTGTTGCAATGCAATCACTTTTAAATTATTCTAAATTGACTGATCTGGCTTTGATCAGCAAAATCCTGGTACTCACTGAGCCCTCATCATGCTTCAGATCACCAATTTTAGTGTTCAGCTCTGACATCAATTCCTGTAGAATTTTGTTTATGGTCCTCTAAGTTCTTCCTTCAGGTCTGTTTGAAACATTCAGAGTCTACCTAGTAAATCTCCTTTTGTGATGAGGACTTCAGTTTTCTGTGGGGAGGTTTTCTATTATGTCTCATTCCATGTTTTGCCATTGTTTACCTTGGATTACTTGTTATTGGTTGACATGTGAAGGAGAAGGGCCTTTTGCACATTCGTCTTGGAACACACTCAATTGAGCCCGTATTAGACCTACAATTCGTGCTTAAAAATGATTCCACTTATAGGCTAACGTAGGACCTGCACGTACCTGTAAAAGAAAAGGCAATCTTTGGTTTCTGGGCTTTATATATGCTACATCTTGGGGTGAAATATAGTTTGATTACACCATGTTCTGAAGTCTATTTCATGCCCAATATCTTTATTTCAGTTCAAAGTAATGCTAGATGTAAGCAACCTAGTTTTCTACGGAATGCCTATCCCAGCCATTGAAATACCCAGAGGGAGCTAGTTGCACAGAGGACTGATCTTCATCGTGGCACTAGTAGCACAACCTCAGGCACTGGAAATGTTACCAAGGATGCGCCAGCTGTAAAACATGCATGCAAATAACACCATGGCGTTCCTTAAAAATAATGCAGTTACACTTGCAGACAAACAGGAACTTTATAAATACAACATAAACCGCTGGGATTGGCCTGTAGGTTCACTCATAATGTATTTCTCTTCACTATTCCTGTTCTCAGACACGGAGGTAGCTCCAATATTACTAAAGGCTGTAGACAGCGAAACAACTATTCAATAATTAACTAATGAGTTCAGGAAAACAAGTTAAACATGTGGCTCATATAACCTTTATATGATTACTTTTCGTATTTTTGCAGAGTATAATAATGCTTAGTCACCTCCAACAATCCCCGTGGGATGTTAGTGCTAGCCACAACTCCATACGGTACATAGAGGGGCCAAGGAAGTTTGTTAGCACAATGCACTCTTTGTTGAGCTACACTCGATGTTTATAAAAGAAAGCCAACAGTGATTTCCTAACTGGGAGGCCATCACAGTATTTAGCTGGGAGCAGGATTTCTGTCGACACCCAGCCGGTATCAATAAAGGTCACAGTTGCGTGGTGCATGGGTCGAAAGTCAGAGAATTTAAAATAGAGCTGCAAGGATGCACTCATACAGGAATCCTCAATTATGCATGTCGGCCGGCATGCAGAGACTCTTTCTTTTAGTCAAGCCCCACCCAGAATGGCCGTGCGTGCGCAATGCCACAAAGGCCCATTAGAGATGTAGTCCCGTTACATTTTCCCAAAAAGGCAAGCAAAGGAACAGTTACACCATCAACATACACTGTCATTACATAGAAACCACCAGTTATATGTCATGGAGTTACCTCCCTCACCTCCCTGCTGTCCAATTGCCAATGGCAGGTTCGATTTCAGTAAGAAGTCCGTTTTCACTTTCCAAATATAAAGTTTGTGCCCTTGTGGCACCATGATGGTTTTCACACTCAGAGTCAGAATTCACCTCCTGGCAACAAGTGATACGAAATTGCTTGGAGAATTGCAATCACAATTTTAGTGCTTAGGGATGGATCTTAAAATTCTCCTTCCTTCTCCCTCAACAGGGGGCAAGTTGAAGAGAGGTCCTGCAGGTAGACTTGGATTCCATATTGTTCCACACTTCCATGGTACATTTCCTGCTTTTCCATGCCTGAAATCACGTTAATATATTCTCTGGTCTCTACTGGGTTAGAATCTGGCAATGTATCATTTAATTGCATGGCTAAACTCATTAGGTGAATGGAAATTGAGGGAGAAACATGATTGTTCACACTGCTGCCATGGCAAAGCCTCAAGTTGTTTAGATTGAATGAGGATATTTGTGTATCAGTTTATTTTTTAATTTCCCAAGAATCTTTGTGATCCTAGGTCGGATAATCAGGACAGTGTGGGAGGAACTTGAAGCTAAAATGAGAGTGGATCATTCAGAACATTAAGGACTTGATAATAATTTAGCTAGCAGCCCACCACCTTGACAGGTTGTTGGAAACTTTGTCTATAATTCCCTTGAGATGGCCTATCCACCCTATGAAGAGGTCTATGAATGCTTGTTGGGGATCTCTATTCTTTAGTCCATTCCCCAATTGTGTTGGATGAACTGACTGTAGAGTGGAATGCTAAATGAACGTCAGCCATTTCCCCCTCCCCTCAGCAATCCTTTTTGTTTTTTATAAACAAATTCCCAAAGTGAAAGTTTAACTTGAAATACAAAATGTCATTGGCCCTGAAGCTCTGGACATGTTCTCTTTGTGTACAGTGCCATTGTTTGTTTTCCGAGTATGAGGCCACCGTGCCTTACCTTGCAGTCTGGAGCTGTGAAATGAAATAACAGTCACCTGACCTAAATATGTAAATGCTACTGTCACCATGGTCCAGCACTCCTATAGTGGTGAGACCACAGGGTCAATGGTTTTCACCTGCAGAGCCAATTGAGAATGCATCCCAGAAACCGTCTGATGATAGATTCCAAGGTTTTATCATAATATGTGATGAGGTTCTTGTGGGTGGCTAATTGGCTGATTGGCCCAGGATGTCATTGTTATGATTTACCAAGGATGACTCTCTTTGATAATATTTCTCAGGTTTTTTCAAGGACTAATTTTATGAGGACGAGTCTGAGATAATAATTCTGTTTATGTTGGTAATTTTGTATATAATTTAATAATACTGGAGGTTTCTGAGAAAGTGGAGTGGAAATGCTTTAATTCAAATTAATCTAACTCAAGTGAGTCTTACGCTGTGTTTTCTTGCTTTAGGGCTCAGCACTCACACTTCATGTTCAACATGGGGAGATTTGGTTTAGGATATTCATTGCCACTAGCAGGTGAATATGTTGATTGAACCTCAGGTAGCTGTACTGTGGTGTTTGTGATATCCAAGTAGGAGGTAAACATGACTAGTTCCGTGTTAATGGATAAGTAAGAAAGGATTCCAAAAAATATATTTCACTTCAGACTTTTAAATAGTTGAGCATTTTTTTAGTTCTCTATCGTTTGCCTGGATAATAATCTTTTTGATTTTGTAGGTCATAGTTGTAATAGAAAGTGAGGTATGACATAAACAATGTATTGTTATAAATTCATAAATTCGTTTTTTTAAGATTTAAAGTTATGGGATGCTGTCTTTCTTTAAATACCAGTCACATTTGATGAACAGTCTTTGTGCTACACAACATATATTGCATAACTCTAAATGGAAGTCTGTGCCTCTTAATGTTATGTCTCCTGGAAGGTTTTCTTTAGATACCAATGCATGCCATTTGTCTCTGTCAAACTAATGCATTTCAAGTAAGTTTTCATTTATATTAAATAGTAATAGATGTTATAATTATCTGGCAATGCAAATGTCTGGATGTATGGGTGTAAGTTACAAATATATCAAATAATATTTTATTTGCAAAACGCATTAACTTTCCTTCCCGAGACAAAATAGCATAGCTCATAATATTTGAACATTACTTATCTCTTCTACAGTACACGCAGCTGTAGCTAGAAATCCATGCTTTGAAATGATTTGTGACATACATTAAGTTACTTATTTTAACATACTTATTCATATGATCAATCTAAATCATCTGGAACGTTATCCTAAGCTTGCACGTTTTGATATGCATTTTCAAATCGCATTGTAACCATCCAAAATAATTTGTTAATGGGGGGGTCATTTGGTCCCTCCTGTTTCATTGTCATATGTAGTCCCAAAGGCAATGCTGTCCACACCTCCATGATTTGTTCACATTTTATGTGCTCTTCCACCCTCTAACTACTTTAACAAGTAGCTTCTTTGAAGTTCTACGGTTTGTTTAAAGATGCATGAGAAAAGAGTTTGTATCTTTTATTCACTTCAGCTGTAAAATTCCCTCCTCACCTCAATTAATGTGGCACATTTTGTCTTGCACTCTTTTTATCTTTGAAGCAATTTCAAACCTTAATTTTGTAAAGGTACCTCTGGATGGCTCTTTACTCATTGATAATTTTGAGTATTTTTCATTTTTCTGTTTTCGGTCAAAGTCACTATCAAGGAATATCGTTTGTCAAATGGTTTACCCGCAGCATAAATAAATAAATGTTCAGAACCGATGATGCTTTATCAACACTATGTTAAAAGGAGACACTTAGAGAATCGGAAAAGTAGACGTTTTATAGGAAAGAAGGCATTACGCTCATGTACTCATATTTTACATAATTCTGCTTATTTATGATACATAATGTTTTATAGCAGAGCTATCTGATATCCTCTGAAACTGCGTATCCAGAAACATTCCATTGTTACCAATCAAATCCAGTTACACTGTTTTTGCTGCTGCTTCGTTTCAGAAGCAATTGTTTCTAAATGGAGGCAATTGATTAGTTAAATCATTACTATAAATGCACATAAAATGGCTATGACGCCTTTAAATGGATGACACAGATTTTGGTAAAGAAAAACTAGTACATAAACCACCATAATTTTAAAACATCAGTAAAACGGGGTTGGCAATACTTTTGCTACCGACATGCTAAAAAATTGAACTTTTTCAGTGAATTTCTAAGGTTTTATTTTTTAAAATGGTACTGCAAATTTGCAGTAAAATTGAATAACTAAATGATTTTTGGCCCTGAGGCGGGACCCCCATCAATCTTTTTTTATAGGACAAGGGACTGAGTCCCAAGTGCTAAGATGGGTGCTACCACACTATTGTTGATGTGGCGTCAGTTAATCAGATCTTGAGATCTGTCATCTCTGCGGATCCTCCACTGTGTGAAATATACATTTAATTGACCCTTAATTTCTCTAAAAGTACTGAATGGAATCTAGCAGCAGCAGCACTGTTAAAAAAAAACTCTATGGAAAATGCATTGGAATTTTGCATTTTGGGTCTCCCCAAATTGTTTTTTTTGTTTTAGTTTGCAGTGATCCTTTTATTCCTGCAGCTGCTATTTATTTTTAAGTAAATAGACCTCTGGGGCCACTGTATTTCATGTGCAAATAAGTCTTTTGAAAATGCATTAGGATTTTACATTTTGGGACCCCTCTTTCACTTTTGCCCCCAGAGGCAAATTTAAAAATATAACTTCTTTTTTGCCATGATCCTGTGGTATTTCTGTGGCCATCATATTTTAAAAATAAATATGACTTCCATCTAGGGTTAATGTATTTGATTATTTGGGCGGAGGGCATGAGTCTGCCACCCCTTTATGATCCAATATTAGCCCCAGAGACCAGATTCCCCAGGGTCTGCCATGTTTATGAAAGGGGAGGAGGGTGTGTGCCCCCTCCCTAAGCTGATCATGACTCCAGGTGCTGCAATCTCAGGGGCTTATTACTAAAATTAAAGGAGAGGGGCACATTGATCCTCAGCTGGCTCTGCTGTGTAGACCCGGAGAGTCCACTCCCAGGACACCATTTCCCTGCTCGCAAGAGCACCAACAGGATAACCCTTGTCTGCTCACACCTGGCAAAAGCATTAAAAATAGTCTTCCTAGATGGGAGCAGACATTTGTTTCCCTGTCTGCGCTCTTGTGGGCAGGGTAACTCAGATTGCTCCTGATCAGCAGTAGTAGTGCAAAATACCTTCTCCCACCAGGTAGAAAAAATGCTGACTCTTGCTGCACCCAGAATGCGGAATGCAAGGAACCTGCAGGACTGTAAGGGCCCTTGGCTACCTCTGCAGCCTCTAATATAGTGTCAAGTGGGCATCACAAGTGGGAGCTTGGGTACCAAATTAAGGCACTGAAGGATGGGGTCCTTTAACAAGTAACTATAAATCATGCCCTAAAGTAACAATAACTCACGCCCTCACCATGCACTGCTAATTACCCCGCATATTACATCACTCAGTGGGAGCTGAAGAGAGTTGGCCAGAGAACCTGGCCTCAAAGCCAGGCCCTCCAGCCAACCAGTGTGGTGCATAGCCTTTGTCCACACACACTGGAGGGGTTGGAAAGTGGAGCTGGCCTTACGTCTTGGCCCTGTACCCAACCCTCATCAGGTGGTCAGCTCCCTTTGTGAACAGCCTCTGGTCATGCACAGCAGGGGTTGGTCACTGGACTTGCACCCAGTCCTCTGTGGGCACCGAACCATCATTACATACAAAGTTTGTTTACCTAACGTTTTACCATTTTAAAATTAGAGAGCTCTTAAGTCCTAAGGAGATGGGTAGGATGAGTGAACAGATGTGAAAAGGGGGTAATGTACTTCTGTAAATGTCTCCCTCTTGATTTTTAAACCCTTTAAAATACATTGTGCCTGAAATTACTAAAAACCCACTCCTCTGCTCACACTTTTCATCTACTGCTTTCATACCATTATTAACATCTCTAAGTTAATTTACAACAGCCAGATCCTCAAGAGAGGGACTACATTCAACAGCTCCTAATCCAACAAAGTGGTGTTCAAAAGTGCCTTAACTTTGTTCTAAATACAAATTTTTATGCTCTATATGTTGACGCTGCAGTTGATCACAAGGGATTTAACTGACAGGCTGCTGTTGGTGTTGGAAGTAAGTCCGAATGTTTTACTGACGTGCTTGAGGAAGATGTTAGAGACACTGTGTTCTGGTTTTAGCTTTCTAGAGCACTTACCCTAATTTCTATGACAAAAAAAACCCCTCATTCTTTCATTTCCTGCATTATTCCCTGTAGTAAATGTTTTCAGTTTTACAGATTTGATTCCAGTATAAAGACATTCAGCTATGCTGCACCCTTGTCATAAGTTCTGAAATTCAGCATTCTAGTTGGTCATTAAAACCTTGTGGGAGGCTGCAGTAGAACAATGAGGAATCAACAGACAGACTACTTTTGGTGATGCATGTATATGTTTCACTCAGCATACCAGACCTTTTTTTCTGTCACTAATCAGGAAGAAATATGAGAATTTATAGAAAATGTGTCCCATTTTAGCTTTATTCAGAACTAACCATGATATCTATGACAAAAAAGAGCCCCCTTATTTTGGTCATTTACTTCAGTATCCTCTGTAGGAAATGTATTCCATTTTACAGCTTTGATTCCATCAAGAAATGCCACACTTTTAGCACTCTAGTTGTTAATCAGAAAACTGTTGGAAGCAACAGTAGGGCACTGAGGAATCAATCGACAGACTGTTAGCACTATAAAAGCTGCAGTCCGTAGGTGACATTTAAATTTACATGCCATAGGTCCATTTTCTACATCATATACTATAGCCTTGCATCAGAGTTTAAATCAGTTAGGGATTACCTAATTTCTACTTGCTTTGAGCGGTCAGAATACATTCACTGGGGACTGTACAGCAGTGTGCCATGCTGCTGAGTTGAAAAACCAGCATTAAAATTCAGCAAATGCTGGTGACCACACCAACATTGTCTCTCATCGTACATCAAATCCCCGCAAAGGATAAGAGTTTGCCAGAGGGTAAAACACCTTACAAAAACCACAAGTCCTAAAATTAGCATGTCATCACCAACAAATAATTTAAATTGTGACTTAAATCAGTTATTGCCCTTCATATGCATTTGTTTTTGTGACCCTTTCACTATAATGTATTTCAAAGGGACCATGTCTCTGAGTCATATAATGTCATTGGAGTGCTAACCTTGGACATTCTTATGATTTTAAAAATTAATTTTCAGATTGCAGAGACCATCACCATGAGTCTGATAATTGTTAACTAGTGCCCAATCACAGCTTATCAGAACACATATGAACACATCCAACATATCATTAATATTTTCTTCATGTCCACCAAGCACCTTTTTATATGCACATTTCTTGAAAACTACTGAATGTATTTACACCAAATTATGAGAAGCATACTTTGTGAGTAAAGTCCTATTTTCTGACAAATATGACAGAATTCCTTTCAGCCATTTTTTCCACATTAGAGAGCAAATGTTTGTTTGGGAATTAAAATGGGAATCCAATGTTTAGGTTGCCTCTTTTTTCATGGCACTCACTTGATGAAATTATGCAACACCTTCCACGAAGGAGTGAAAGTGGATGAACATTTGTTTGGGAATTATCATGCACATTCTTCAAACAGCACCAAATTTATAGTGAAATCGAAAAAATGATTTTTCCTGTGGAAGGAGAGAGCTTGCTAGAGAGAGAGATTTGAAAAAAAATACGGAAAATACATATTAATTTTAAAATATTGTCAGTGCTGTTTCTAGGACCATAATGCATGTTTAAAAACAATATTGGAACTCACTTAAAACAGCTTAACTATGGGTATGGACCTGAAACTTAAATTTGCCAGTTATTTTAGTTTTGCAATCCATAATTAATTTAAAAGGATGCAAAAGATAATTTGCTGTCCGAATGTAACAATTATTACCCCCCAATATTGATACTAATAACTAACTGTCTAAATGCAAATAATAATCAAGGAACAAAGCTACTCATACCAACAGTTAATACTATATTGATTGTATTTCTTGGTAATTTTAGTATGTTCCCATTGTTCTGAGGGTTGGAGAGAGGATGTCCATAAATGTAGTGCATTCCATGAGAAGGATTATTTGAGTGTATGCTTTATTGTGCTGTTCAGAAGCTCGCGTGAAAGAGTGTCTGCAAGTTGTAATTTTCTGTCCATCTGAAACAACTAATCTATTAACTTGGTATGCTGGAGTCTCAGAATGTATTATGCAGGCTGAATTAGGGGTCCTCTTTACTTCAAATCAAAGCCATTTCAGTGAAAACAAGATTAGTGTGATATGATCATATTTTCCTGTTCAGGAGACCAATCTGGCTAAGCACGAAATGTCGATTTCATGGTGGACCAATAGTTTAAAAATCTTTGCCTGTGGAAAGAGTGCTTTAACACAAAGTTAATTTTAATTTGAACTTGTCCTCTTTTTGCCAAGGCATGTATGTGTGATTGGCTTTGAGATTCTTGAGTAGGTGGAAGGTCAGAGACTTAGTGCACTCAATGATAAATTGATGGCAGTCTCAGAATAATGAGAGCATTCAGTCATGATTGGAAATGGATACAGCAGTGGAGTACAGAGGTTAGCAAGAATTCTGTTATTCAGAGGATCAGTTTAAGCTGGTGCAGGGGCATGCAGGACTATTTATTCCAAGATATATTGAAGGAAGAGAATGCAGTTTACTTTTAGATGCAGCTCTGTCATCAGTGTTCTGGTATTAGAAATATTTTTAAAAGGGATCTAAGTGGTTCCATAAGCAAATTGAAGATAATGGGAGATGGAATAGAGCCTTTGGTTGCATCATGGGGTAGGAGAATGGTTGAAGTAATTGTTTGTGATGTTTATTGATTGTTCAAGGATTTTTTAACATATTGAATGCAAGACTGTGAAAAACACCCCTTAGGAATAGAATAGGACACGTTTGAAACAGTGCATAACACTAGTAGTCCCTTTTTGAGGTAAATCCCATGTGTAATCAGTAAAGCAAAACTATTGTTATAAACAGTTCTACCTTAAACAAACATTGGCAATGCAAACAGGTCTGGCATATGAATGTAAGTGTTTTTTGTGTCACTGATGGATGAATACACGCAATAAATCATTATTCACACACTCTATTGCTCCTCATTACACTCATACACCCATTCATGAATCCACTGACTCATCTGTTCATTCACTGTCTGGCATAGACACAATAGACCACACACAAACTCAACAACAGGCACAACAAATTACAAATACAAGTAGAAAAAATAAAACCTGCTGCCTTATTAACACAGTGTGCATGTGTTTGCAATAACAAAACTTCACATAGCAGGTGTGTCCGTCTTGCAAACATATTGTGATTAGCCTATTGTTGCTTTAAAATTCAAGCATTGCTGCCTCATTTAGACTATCTTGAAATGGTAAAATGATACATCATAGACAACAGCATTCCATAATGACTGCCTGCTCTAGAGGAAGTGGCCACTTGCAATGTGTTACCCTGAAGATGAAATGAGCACCAAGCAGGTAACCTATTAGCTGTAGCTGTATCATCTTAAAAACAAAAAATGAAGGGTCCCTGGTACCCTCTTAAAAATCATTAAAATCAAAAGAGGAGAATCAAAGAAACAAAAAGGGATGCTACAAATAGAGAAAATTCAAAACTAAAGGATTGGTCAGTCTGGCCTGATAATAAAGAGCTCTCATTTTCAAGTGGGGGTAGACTCGTAATCAGAAAATACCATCATTCACAGGGCAAAGGAGGCTATGATTGATGTGCACTGAACCATTGCCCTTTACAGTCCACTCTCATGGATGGAAGCATAGTGTAAATGACAGTCTAACATACCAATGGCAGAAGAGAATGGATCCAAAGGCCCTCTGTGAATATATATTTATTTATATGGATGTATGTGTTATTTAATCTTTTTTTATTAAAACGTTTTGGCAGACCTCTAAGAAGGGATACTGGCAAGACTTATTACAGTGCAAATCTCTTTTCCTAGGGTTTGTCAGAGGTAGTAAACCACACCAATATCCTTATCTACAAAGGTATTTTGATATTTCATGTAACAAATTCTTATCTTTTGGCTTTAATACAGAGAAATAACAACCCATCCTTTATTGCCTGCTATTTTAACATATGTTTTTTACAGTCAATACATTAACCCAATGCATTTATTATAATTTGTCTTAGTAAACAGATTGGACCATTTGCAACAGAAATATTTTTCCTAGTGAACCAAAGACGCCTACAGCTGTTATAAATGGCTTATAACCATAATCAATTGAGGTCTTCTGTAGTACGCTTTCCCACAAGGCAACCATCATGCATACAGTCATAAAAATACATAGTATACAAAATTAAAGTAGGCAAAGCAAAGTATTATCTCTCCTAAGAAGGTCTAACAAGGATTCTGACAGTGCACATATTCTTTATCCACAGTCTGTCAATGGGTGTAACCAGTACTAAAATTCTAGCCTACTGTGGTAATCTGAGATTCCATGTAACAAAATATTTATCTGTAGGCTTTAAAACAGAGTAATAACAATCTACTCTGAAATGGCTATTGATTTTAACATGTTTTTCACAATCAATAGGTCATGCCTACTGCCTTTATCGTAACTTTTCATTACAAACTATCAAGCATATAGCATCTATCATTGGCGTATCACCATAAACAACTCAAACCTACTGTGTTAGCTCATACATCTTCACACAAGACAACCATCAGGCCTACCATAAAAAAATTATAAATATGCATATAATACAGTGGTCAAAACAATACAAAATCCTTACTAATATGGACTTTTAAGGAATTACCATAGTGCAAATTGTTTATCTCCATGGCTTGTTCAGGTGGTTTACCAACACCAAACCCCTTGCCAACTGCTATTGTCTATAAGATTTCATGAAACATAATGCCTGTCAGCAGGTTTTAGCACACAGTATTAACAATCCATCCTTAAAAGCTGTCTGCCAGAAAAACATACATTTCACAATAAGTTAGTAAGGCCTAGTTGCTTCGTCAGAACTTTTCATTAGAAGCAGATCACATCTAAGGAACCTAACATACCTTTTCCCCCAAAATGATTTACCAATGACTTGCCGCTATATAAAACCCAGGGCTACACAAGTGCACTGAAGCTGGAAACCATCAGGCTTACATTGATACAATAACAAATATATGAAAAATTATAGTTGGCGAAACAATATACAGCCTCTCTCAATAGGGCTTAACAGGAGTCATCACAGTGAAATCTTACTTCTAGAGTTTGTCAGAGTGATTGACCAGCACCATACCGTTGCCTAAGATGCTAGCAAATCACTTTTAGAGGCTTAGTGCTTTATCATATTTCACAGTAAATAAGCTAGGCCTACCTCCTTTGTAATAGCTTTTCATCATAAAAAGACCAGACCAAGCCTACAGTATTAGGCATAACAATATCTGGTGCACAAGCCAAGCCTATATCTGTTATCACTGCCTTGTCAGCAAAACTCACTAAGGTCTACTGTTTTGAGTATAAACTTTATCACAAGGCAACTAACAGGCATACAGACAAAAATGACAAACATATACAAAATTACACTTGGCAAAGCAAAGTGGTACCTGACCTACAAGGCTTAAAAAGAATTCTCACAGTGCAAATCTTCAATACTCTTGGTTTGCCAGAGGGCGTAACCAATACCAAAAGCCTTGCATACTAAGGTAATCTATGAGAATCAATTTAACAAAAAATAAATCTATAGGCCTTGGTACAGAGTACTAACAATCCACCCTTAAATTCCCATTGACTTTAATTGATGCCTTTATTGTAACTTTTTGTAATAACAATCAGGCATAAAGCATTTGTCATTGGCTTGTCACCATAAGCAACTTGAGCCCGGAGTATTAAACTTGAGCTTACCACAAGAGAACCATTAAGCATATAGGCCCTCATTCCGACCCTAGCGGTTTGAAGGGCAGAGGAAGCACCGCCAACAGGCTGGCGGTGCTTCCCGGGCCATTCTGACCGCAGCGGTAAAGCCGCGGTCAGAAAAGGGGAACCGGCGGTTTCCCGCCGGTTTTCCCCTGGCCCAGGGAATCCTCCAGGGATTCCGACCCCCTTCCCGCCAGCCTGTTCCTGGCGGTTTACACCGCCAGGAAGAGGCTGGTGGGAACGGGTGTCGTGGGGCCCCTGTGGGCCCCTGCACTGCCCATACCACAAGCATGGGCAGTGCAGGGGCCCCCTAACAGGGCCCCATGAAGATTTTCAGTGTCTGCTTTGCAGACACTGAAAATCGCGACGGGTGCCACTGCACCCGTCGCACCCCTGCAAATCCGCCGGCTCCATTCGGAGCCGGCTTCCTCTTTGCAGGGGCTTTCCCGCTGGGCCGGCGGGCGATCTTTTGGAGATCACACGCCGGCCCAGCGGGAAAGTTGTAATGACCCCCGCGGTCATTTGACCGCGGTGCGGTCTTTTGGCGGTTTCTGCCCGGCAGGCGGCGCCCGCCGCCACCGGGTCGGGATGACCCCCATAGTCATAAGAGTACAACTGTGTAGAAAAAGTGCAGTTGACAAAGCAAAATCCCATCTCTCCTGAGAGAGACTAATAAGGATTATTGTAGTGCATATCTTCTACTTCGCAGTTTGTACAGGTAGATCACCACCATCAAAACCTTTGCCTACTACATTAATATGTGAAATTCTGTTCAACAAATTACCTACTTACAGGCTTTAGCAGAGTGTAGTAACAATCCAGCCTTAAAAGCTCAATGCATCATTTTCACAATAAGTAGGTCAGGCCCACTGGTGTTGTAATAACATTTCATCATAAACAAGTCAGAACTAGAAAATCTGCCATGCTTTTCCCAATTACAACCTATTCAAGTGCACATAAAGTGGCAACTATCATGCATACAGTAATGAAATTACAAACTTGTATAAAAATACAGCTTGAAAAACAATATACCATACCTCTCAACAGGGCATAACAAGAATCATCACAGTGAAGCCACCACGGTTTGTTAGGGTGGGTGGCCAAAGACAAAATCTTTGCCTACTATGCAAATCTGTAAAATTCTATGCCACAAAATACCTGTCTGAAGGCTTTGATATTGAGTAATAATAATTCACACTTAAATGCCTATAGACTTTAACCATGCTTTTCACAATAAGCACAGCAGGCATAGAGCCTTTATCATAACATTTCATGATAGCTAAGGCCAATAGTCATGGCCATTGACATCCACCATAACAAATTCAGTCCTGCTGTATGGAGTTAAAACAAGTCAGAAAGTGCAGCAATTTAGGTGTTTGTAGTGGAAGCACACAAATTCTGTCCAGTCAATTCCTGCACACAGGAGGGACCAATATGTTAGTGGAACCTAAGACCCTCTCAGTAGTGACCTGAAAGCTCTTTTATATCGATCACACAAATCCACGTGAGAGATGCAATATCAAGCAAGGCCAATAAATGCATGTAGGTTACTGAGTGCCCTCCTCCCTGCAGTCAGAGGAAACCCCAGTAAATTGTCTAGTTATCTAAGAGTGTCTTTGATAGGATTATAATTTCATGTGTCCCCCCTGAAAGTTCAAGATCCGACAGATGTGTAAATAAATAAAAAATAATCACAGATGCATGAAGGGCAACAACCTTTTTGGGGAAGCACACAATCAAAACAAGTACTCCTGACTCCCAACATGCGAGCAGAGACATAGCCCCTCTCATGGTGATTGTCACATAGTTGTCTAGCAACTGTCAAGTCAGGCCATAAAAAGAAGGGAGCAATACACACTTATAGTAATAAATGTTGTGTAGGACAGACAGGGGCAATCATTTTGAATCTTTCAAAAGGAGCTACACAACATAAAAGGAGACACATCCCAGGAACACCAAGCGGAAGGCTTCAAAATAACTTCACAACACAAGATGATGGACAGAGTGGGGAAACCTTTTAAACATTCACCAGTCACAGATGTGGGTTAAATGCAATGTTGTTTTGCTCACCATTTCACAGCAGTGGGAAAAGTCAGGTCTGAACTGCCAGGACAGGTCCTCTAGAAGCAGTTTTGGGGTATGATGTCTCATCCGCCAGGGAAAATTGAATCCAGTAGCACAGTAAGCAAGAGACCCTCATCTGGATACACCCAGGCCACTTAGAGCAAACATAGGGAAAAAACAAGATGATGGACGGCTTGCTGAAACATTTCAAACACTCACCCCCAGTCAAAGATCCTGGTTAAACCCATTATTCTTTTGCTCACCATGCCACCCAAGTTTGAACCCAGCCATTTGGCAATCAGTCTTGACCCTGTTTCCTATAGGAAAAGTCTAGCTTGAACTGCCAGACCAGTTCTGCACTGGATGGAAAACAAGCATCCTAGAACCTGTTTCAGGGTATCACCTCTCATCAGCCAGGCTAGCTTCAATCGAGTGGCGCAGTGAGCAAGAGACCAACATCTGACCACACCCTGGATGCTTAGGGTGAACATAACCCTAAGACAATGGACAGAGTGCTGAAACTTTACAAACACTCACCCTCACAGGTCTGGGTGAAACCAAGTGTTCTTTTATTCAACATGTCAGCCCAGTTTGAACGAAGCCATATGCAAAATAGTCTTGGCCCTTTTCCCCATCGTAACAGTCCAGCCGGAACTGCCAGGCCAGGTGCACCATAAACCAGAAACAAGCATTCTAGGACGGGTTGTGGGGGATCACCCCACATCAGCCTGGCTAGCTTGAATCCACAGGCAAGGTGAGCAAGGGACCCATGTTTGGGCATACCCTGACCACTTAGGGTGAACATACCCTAGCCACTTTGGGTGAACATAACAACACCACAAGATGATGGACAGAGTGCTTAAACTTTTCAAAAACTCACCCCAAGTCATAGATCTGGGTTAAATCTATTGTTCTTTTGTTCACCATGTCACCAATATTTGAACCGAGCCATATGCAAATCAGTCATGACCCTGTAACCCATGGGAAAAGTTCAGCCCAAACTAATGGGCTAGATCTGCACGGGACCAGAAACAAGCATCCTAGGACCGGTTTCAGGGGATCACTCCTCATCATCCAGGCTAGCTTGAAATCAGTGGCACAGTGAGCAAGGTACCTACGTCTGGGCATACCCTAGCCTCTTAAGGTGAATGTAACAACACAGCAAGATGATGCAGAGTGCTGAAACATTTCAAAGACTCACCCTAATCACAGACCTGAGTTAAATCCATCATCCTTTAGTTCACCATGCCACCCAAGTTTGAAACCAGCCATATGCACATCATTCTTGACCCTGTTCACCAGTCCAGCCGAAACTACCAGCCAAGGTCTTCCCTGGACTGGAAACAAGCATCCTAGGACCGGTTACGGGATATCAGCCATTATCAGCTAGGCTAGCCTGAATACAGTGCTACACTGAGAAAGGGCCCCACGTCTGGGCATACCCAGGCCACTTATGGCAAACATAGAACCACAACAAGGTGATGGAAAGAGTGCTGAAACTTTTCTAACACTCTCCCTGAGTCATGGAGCTGGCTTAAAACTTTTGAAACACTCTCACCCAGACACAAATCTTGGTTAAATCCATTGCTCTTTTGCTTATCTTGCCACCACATTTTAAACCCATTCATAAGCATAAGGCATATTTATACTTGTTTTGCGCCGAATTTGCGTCATTTATTTTATGCAAATTCGGTGCAAAACTAACTCCATATTTATACCTTGGAGCTAGACCCATCTAGCGTCAAATTTATGGCATTAAAGTAATTTTTGGGACGTGAAAACCTACTTTGCGTCAATGAGCTACAACGTAGGCGTTCCCGTGCAAAGAATGACTATATGGCCTTAGCCCCATATTTATCCCCCATGCTAAAATTATGCACGGGTGGGAGAAGGGGTCAGAAAATGGTGCAAAGCTTGCTTCGCACCATTTTGTAACGCCTGGGTCAGGGCAGGCGTTAGGGGACCTGTGGGCCTATTTCCATGGTGGAACACCATGGAATAAGCCCACAGGTGCCCTCCCCAGACCCCAGGGTCACCCACACCAACACTAGAGGGACAGCAGAGGACAGGGAACCCCATCCCAGGTAAGTATAGGTAAGTAAAGGTAAGTATTTCTTTTTTCTAAAGTGCCATTGGGGGCCCTGAAATACCCCCCCCCCCACATGGCACTGGGTGCAATGGCCATGCCCAGGGGACCCTGGTCCCCTGTGCTGGCCATTGGAGTGGTGGGCATGACTCCTGTCTTTTCTAAGACAGGAGTCATGTGGTATGGATGGTTTTGCTTCAGAAAATGACTCTAGACAGGTTAGGTTTTTTTACTCTAACCTGCCTAAAGTCATTTTTTGGTGCAAAACCTACTTCTTGCATACCGCCAGCCCCACCCGACTAACATAATTCTTTTTTATGCTAGCTGACCCTTTGCACCGGCTTGCACCATTCCATAAATATGGTGCCCGGCTGGTGCACAGAAATGGTGCAAGCCGGTGTTAAACTTTTTGGTGCAAAACAGCTTTAGTACAGTTTGCACAAAAAAGTATAAATCAGGGCTTCAGTCTCAACATTGTTCCCCATAGGAACAGTCCAGCCTGAACTGCCAGGCGAGGTCCACCCTGGACTGGAAACAAGCCTTCTAGGACAGGTTTTGGGGTATCACTCATCATCAGCTAGGCTAGCTTGAATCCAGGAGCACAGTGAGCAAAGGACCCACGTCTGGGAATTCCCTGGCCACTTAGAGAGGACATAGCAGTCCAGCCCAAACTGCCAGGCCAGGTTCGCCCTGGACTGTAAACAAGCATCCTAGTACTGGTTTTGGGGTATCACCCCTAATCAGCTAGTCAGGCTTGCATCCAGTTGCACTGTGAGCAAGGTATCCATGTCTGGTCATACCCTGGGGATTTTGGTGCGCAGTATAAATTGGGGCCAGTTCAATACAGTATATATTCAGGACTCTGGCAATATCCCAAAATATTTACTGTCCCTAATGTAACAAATTGGGTTACTAATTGGTGTGGATGTGATCCTGCTTCAAGGACTAAAGCCTCAAAGTCTCAGGGTAAAGCACATTGTCAATAATTCAGACCTTGGCTTAAGCCCTTGGTAGCTATGTACAGAGCAGACTGGTTCAATTTACAAAAATGTGTAGAGTATTTACTAGTAGCAAAACTGTTAAAAAGTTAAAATACAACACATTCAAAAACCCACAGCCAATTTCTAAAAATAAATAAGATGTAAGCCAAAATGATATAAAAATGACAACAAGCCTTTAAGAGGAACAAGAGATATGGGCCCTGATTTATACTTTTTGATGCAAAAGTGTGCCAATGCAGTTTTGCGTCAAAAAGTATAGCACCGGCTTACGCCATTCCAGGATACCAGCCAGGTGCCATATTAATGGAATGGAGCAATCCAGCGCAAAGTGTGGTCTACCGTCAAAACAATTGACGTTAGCTGGGTGGGGGTGGCAGTATGGGAGAAGAGGGTTTAGCATTAAAAAATGATGTTAAGCTGGTTAGAGTAAAAAAAGATGACTCTAACCAACCTTGCATCATTTATTGACGCTGAACCTCCCATACCACATGACTCCTGTCTTAGAAAAGATAGGAGTCATGCCCAACACCCCAATGGCCAGCACAGTGGACAAGGGTCCCCTGTCCATGGCCATTGCACCCAGTGCCATGTATGGGAGCCCATTAAGAAAAAAAAAGGTAAGTACTTATCTTTACTTACCTGTACTTACATGGGATGGGGTCCCCCATCCTCCGCTATTCCTTTGGTGTGGGTGATGTTTGTACATTGTGTGGGCATGGGGGTGATTTGTTTGGGAAAAGGGATGGGCCTGTTGTGGGTCGAAAGGGTGGGTTTTATAATTGTTAAAAAAAATAAAAGAGAAATAGTTAATTTTTACTTTCTTTATGCTTCAAATCTTTACTTTGTACTGTTGCCTTTTACTGTAGCCTAGTTTTCAAACCTGCTTAAAAATGTTTATATCAGTTCGTTATACCGTTTTCCTACTACCCTCTGTAACTATTTTGACCACAGGGGGATTGTCATTGTCTATATTGACTGCAACATCCTAGATAAACATCAACCACATCTTCAGTAAAAGTTAGGTAAAAATTAAACTAGTTCACTTTACTCGATAGTTCTCTTACCTGACTAGATGAAGCGAGGGCTGCTACCTCTCTCAGTTGTCTTACTGAAGGATTTCCCAAGGTGCCACCTTATGGTGGTAGTAGTAGTAGTAGCATGCTAGTGCACTAACAGGGAAGGAAAGGAATCACAAGCAAAGTCCTACTCCCACCTAGGTGAACTCCAACTGTAGGATTAATCAACAGATTATCCATCACAGGCAACTAGAGTGAAAGAAAACACAGAGTTAGTGGGATATATCATAACTTTGGAAAGACTGAGATTAGACTACCACAATGACATAACAAAGAAGACCTGATATGATAACAAAAACTAGCAATAGTAAATTCTTCTGAGCAAAGGGGAGCTAGTATTTAAATTAAACTATCTTTACAAAATCCTTGAGACAGGAGAAGTGGACTCAGAGTAAGGAGTGGACAAGGTTAAATATTTATGCAACACAAGGTCTGAATGATCATGATAACATTTATGAATGATGTTCTTCTATGTCTAAAATACATGGATCCCTTTAATGCGTGGTTGTGTATGTGGGGTTAGTGTGGGCTATTGCTCAGGTAATAGCAGATCCCACAGTGAGTTGATGTTACATTTAATCACATCGGTCCCACCAAGTGTGTGATCCACTTAGTGTAAATTAAATCTTACCTCAATAAATCACACGGCCTTGGGGAAGAGGGTAAGGGATTTGATCAATGGATGGGAAAGGGGATTTGGGAAAAGGTGTGACAAAGACAACCACTACACAATTCAATAACAATGTTCATCAGGGTGATGAGCAACATATCATCATCAATCTATTGTGGAAGGAAAAGAAGGCAAGAGTACGACACAGCTCAGTTGAATGCATTGCAAACAGTCCTTCAGCCCCAGAGACCCAAGTTATTAGATATCTAATTATTTTGTCATATAGATTTGAAAAATACAGATTATGGAGGAGTGAATCAAACCCACCCAGTTCTAAAAATTGTGTTTGTTAAAAGAAAAATGGTACTGTATTGCCAAATTTGGCAGTGCATCTGTATTCTTCTCAGAATGTTCTCCAGTCCTTGCTTAACTGATCCATTAGGTGAGCAAGAGTGTTGAGCTCAGCTTTTGCCTTTCTTGCATGCACATGAGGAGAAGTGCTATGGAATGTAAAACAGAAACTGTATTGTGGAGTGAAGGAGAAAGATAAAGGAAGATAAACTTCATGAGGAGTGCACCAAGAAGTCTCAGAGGCAGAGCAAAAACAAGAGGAGTTTCATGTTTGCAAGCAGTGCAGCACATACACTCAGCAAGATTTCCCAAATCAACTCACCTTTCTCCATTCCTCAGATCTGAGTACTAGACCTCAGAGTCTTTATCATCATCATGGTTTCCCTTTGAAGTCGATAACTTCCTTCTGGCTGTTGAGGTAGTCCCATCCTAAGTACTTCCATTCTCCTCCTGACTCTGAGTTACTCCATCCCACTCGCGACTCAACTGAGATAGACCTGTAGTACACTCCTGTTGAAGAACAAGTAGAGAACAGGAATTGGAGTAGGTTTTTGTAGGTTTGTGTTTGTTAACTAGAGTGGCTGGTCTGCCAACCAGGGAAAATAAGTGGACCCTGCAGGTACATTTTTGAAGTTTGGAAGGGCTAATCACTTTCAGGAAAAATGATCACCCATCAGGCCCCATACATTGCACATCATTGAAATCATGTTTACTAATAAATTGAACACCCCCTCTCACTGCCTGCCAGTGCCACCACATAAATCACCAATCATCACTCACAATCGCTCAATAATATGTCATCAGTCATTGGTGCAATAGTCGCCTCTTCCAATCTAAGCATGGTGGTAGGTACACAATTGTATCTCCTCTTTGATGCAAGCATCACATTGAAATTCAGCAATTTTGCAAATCACTGATTTTCTACGACAGACCTACTAGCTGATGCAAAAAAGGATAGGCATGGGAGAAAGGCAGTTGTTGATTGAGATAAAGATGATGTTAACATATGTCATGATATGTGGGCGCATAACAACAAACTCACATCACTGTTGTCGATTCCACCCGATGAGACTCTTCATCAACTTGAGTCAGAAATATGCGGTCAAGCAAGCCCTGCCACCTAGGACTGAAGCAACTGATTGACAGATCACAGGCGGGGTGATAAATAGCACGCAGACAAACATGCAAACAGGAAAAACCCAGATTGATCCCTCTGATAGGCAGCAGCACCACAATAGTTGCAGGAGATTGGCTCTCAATAAAACACATTTGACTGGAAGGGTAAGCGTTCACAAAATATCATAAAGTTAAATGCTGCATGAAGTTAGGAACACAGCCAATAGAACACAACACACACACTACATGCAGTGATCGCACGCTCCCCATGCTGGAGAGCTGGACATGTTACTTACTTGCTCGCATTGTGGCCACGCAAGGTCGAGACCCACCTGAGCACTTTATCAGATGGACAAATTTATGACTCTATGACTAGGCCTCAATTTGTTTCTGTAAACAATGTATAGAATATTTTGATACCCTTCATAAATTGTATAAAAGAGCGCTCCGAACTCTGTAACTTTGAGAGAAAATCATCAGAACCCGACTCTATACTGCGCTCTCCCAGCTACAGTGTTTAATAAAAACAACTGTTCCTGTTTTGCCAAATGCCTCTTGTCTTTCATTTCTTTATGGTAAATCCACATTCAAGCAACATTTTGGTGAGTGTGATAGGAGGGAATTGATCCTCCGATCCTCCTAGACTGCAGCCAAAGGAAGGGGACCCCACAGACTCACATCTGTGCAAACAAATAGATGTGAGCAGATGCTGCTGTTGATTGAAAGTTCCACTGAATCCGCAGAGGGATGGTCCACCCTGAAGCTGCCATCGGTAGGCAAATGCCTAAATATGTTCCTTAGTCCCATCATTTGGCCCAGGGTGTGATACAGGGCTCCGCTTGGACTGCTGGGTGAGATACAGATGGTACGTCCGGCCCTGGGTGTGATAAGGGGCTCTGGTAGGACCATAGGGCGAGATACAGATGGCACGCATGACCTTGGGTGTGATATGGAGCTCTTCGTGGACCACTGGGTGAGATACTGATGTTATGCTTGATCCGTGAGTGTAACATAGGGACAGGGCCTCATTGATTGGACCGCTGGGAATGACACAGATGGTTCTCAAAGGCTCTGCGTGTGGTATAGGGCTAACACCTCAATCTTATTTTTTTGTCTCAAAGGGTTTCTCTGCACTAGCCAGTCTCTTAAACACTAGCGGTGTCTGAATGAAGTGAGAGGTGTTATTTCCCTGGCCAGAGGGGGAAACCTTTGACATCAACACAATGGAACACACAACACACATTGAGAGCAAAATTGTTGGACAAACGAAGGCTGAAAGAGAGGCACTGTTAGAACTGTGGGCCATCTTCGAGGTGGATCTGACTTGCAACCGCCCAGAACCCACAAGCAAGGCTTCCGCACCTCTCCCACCATACATATGTATGGAGGTGTTTGCTCGCATGCCTGCAATCCCAGCCATTCCCTCACTAGGCAACACCAATCTGCTGGTTGTGGGGCCTCGAAAGCCCACCACCAGGAAGCAAGCTGATGAATCTGGAGCTGGGAGGATGCCAGTCCCAGCCCAGTTTGATGCTGGGGTTCCCCCAAGCTCACCCCCCTCCTCTGCCATGCCGTGTTGTTCAAACCCCAACAGCGCAGGGAACATACACTCCAACCCATCCGGTAGAGTGTTCTCAGCTGATTAAGAGGTTAATAGCAGCCCTTGACAGTGGCTCCACTAGTGAAGGGGGGAAAGGCTTCCAACCTGTAGAGGATTAATGGCAAGGTTGGCAGCTGTAGGACCCAAGCACTTGGTGACTACTGGCTGACCCCAAGAGAGCTAATAGTGAGAGACGAGGGGAAACACTTTGCCCATCCATTCTTCAACCTGTTAGCAGATTGGATCAGGGAGGGGAACAGGTTAAGATGGTCCTGGCCCAAGGGGTGGTCCTTTGCACCAGAAGACATAGTAATGGCAGAGGATTGCATTAGTTATGGGAAATACCAATTGGGATTTCCTCTACATGCAGCAATGCATCTTAAGGTGGAAGAAAAGACAAGTTGAGGGAAGAAGAGCAGTGAAAGTAAGTAGGAAAAAGCCAGAACAGGACCAGTACTCCGCTACAGTATCACTGAAGAGGGGACAGGCAACCCTGGTCAGAACAGCTGTAGCCACGATGGCACAGAAGGCAGCACCAATGAGGGTACCGCTGCAGAGGTTCGGGAACTGCAGGGGTTCGGGAAGGATATAATAAGTGGAGATGGGAGTTGAGGAAGTTGTATAGATTACCCCCAGGGTCATTACTGAGTCAGATTCCCCTCTCCGTTCAGAGAACCAGAAAGACAGCAGGGCCGACGTGAGTAAGCCCCGTGCCCAAAGGGTGAAACCCCTGATTCCTGACTAATCTTCTAGGAAAAGACTTGATGGCAAAACAAAACATGACAATTCATTTCTCAGAGGATGACGTGCTCAACCCCTGAGTTTGCCATGGCACGTGTCCTTGATTCACCCACATTGCACAGGCAGACCAGCAAGGGCAACACTCGTCTATCTGCTGGCCTTCACTAATGCTGTCATCACCCTCATTGCTAATGCAGGTGTTACCTTTGTCTCACCTGGCATCAGGATACTGGAAATAACTGATGACCAGTTGTTCAGCGAGGGCCTGATGTCCTCAGAAATTATCCTTACTGATCTCATCCAAGTTAAGGTGAAGTCACGGAATGGGGCCCCTGACACCCATGGTGGCACTAACAACATGGCAGGGAAAAGATTTGGCTGCAGTACCGCTGCAGGTGTGGGCCAAGGTGGCCTGTGATGTAGGGCTCATCAACGTTGCCAACCCTGTGATGGTAACACTGTGAGAAGGGGCTATCCTACCATGGGTGAGCCAATACCCACTCTCCGTGGAGGCAGATGAAGGTATATCACCCACGATCAAGAGGTCCTCCATATGTCAGTCTCTCCCTGCAATACGCTGATCTTCACAGTCAAAAAGATTAAGGAAAGGACCTGGCACCTGGTGCAAGATCTGCACCACATCAATGACATTGTGGTCCCTAGTTCTCCATAGCACCATACCCATCTGTCATGCTAACTAACAAACCCACAGACACCTGATATTTTCCCGTGATAGACATAAAAAATGTGCTCTTTAGCATTTTACGGCACCTAACAGTCATTATCTGACTACACTCACCTTCTGAGGAGTCCAGCTGTTATACCAGAAACTGCCTCAGGGGTACTGTGAATCCCCACGTATTTGAAACAGAATGTTGAGTAAAGACCTTGCCAACTTCCAAATCCAGCAGCACTATTATACAGTATGCTGATGACAACTTGATATGCAGTCCCTCTGTGTCTCCAAGCGATGATAGCCCTCCTGAATGCACTTGCCACAAAAGGATACAAGGTGGAAAAGTGGAAAGTGTAGTATGCACAGCCAGATGTTTGCTATCTGGGTCAGCATTCTTAGTGACCAGTTGGTGGATCATGGTTGAATGGGCAGTCTCTATCAGGACTAGGCCACCCCAAAAAACAAAAAAGGGTATGCAAAGGTTTTTAGGGCTATGCAACTATGTCTGACAATGGATCTGTGACTACAGCACACTCATCCTCTCTTACATGGGGTTGTCAAGGAAGTGAGGACAAGCCCTCAGGAGCAAGCAAGGATGCCTGAGATATACAAGGCTTTTGAAAAACTGAAAACAGAGATATTGCACTCCCCCGTACTGGGAACACCCAACTACAAAAAGGAGCTTTCCTTATTTAGCCATTGTGATGGAACACAAACCGCATGCACATTACAGTGGGCTCTTGGAGTCAGTCATGTAGGGTTATTTCTCATGTGAGCAGGTGCTAGCAGCCTCTGCCATAAAAAGAAAGTACCTCCATAATGATGGGGGCACCACTAACACTGTACACAGAGCTTTCAGTGTTTGCAGTCATAGAGAAGAGCAACAACACGCTGACTACACAACAGGTGTGAGATATGAACTAATATCCTGTAGGCTTTTTTTTTAAAGTACCATCTAGTGAATCCAGCCACTTTTGTAGCACACAAGGTCAAGGAGGGAGAGGTGGCCCATGACTGTGCAACCTATACCCCTAGGGGATCAGTCAGGCTGTGGATGCTGCCATATTTGATAGTGAGGTATTATTCATCGACAAATCCTCCACAGTAGACCAAGAGACGGGTGTAAGGCACACATTGGCAGTGGTAGCGGTGGCTCATAGCACTCCATCGCACAACTGACTCTCCTCCCCCACTTGGCACAGCGGGAGGAGCTGACAACATTATTTGAAGCTCTCACTCAAAACTCAGGGAAAACTGTGACTATCTACTCCGACTCTGCTTCTATCACAACTATGGTGCTCTCCAGCATAGGCAGGTGGAGAAGACGAGGGTTTCTAAAATCAGATGGCACCCCATTCACACCCAGAGATCTCCCAGAATTATTAATAGATATGCTAACTTTACCTAAACACATGGCTGTGGTAAAATGTGCCACTCATACCGGGGACAGGGACTTCATATCTCGGGGGAATGCATTAGCTGATCAGATTTTGCATAAGGTGGCTTACGGAGTGGTCAAATCAACTCACATGTCCCCCTCACTACAAACTACAGAAACAGGATGATCACATGACGAGCTATACACGGAGACAGCAATATTATACTTGAGAGAATTGCAGGAAACAGCACTTCCCACCAAAAAAGAGCACTGGTTAGCCAGGGGTTGTACACAAACTGCACACAACCTTATATACTGACATGTACTCACAGGGAAAGCATCATGTCACAGAGCCTAGTCAACGTAGCCTTATCCCATTTGCACTTACCGGCACACAAGTAAAAAGCTAACATTATAGCTGAGGTTCAGAGTGACTGGTTATCCCCAACCTTTAAAAGTGGTAACCACGTACTTAAATGGGTGTACCATCTGCTAGCTGTTCTTACCCAAATCTATGGCAAAGGTCTTGTCCTCGGCTAACACCCAACCAACAGGACTATTTAAAGTACAACATATCGATTTTATCAATATGGTTGAGCAGTGTGCCCACTATTGATACCTAATAGTAGTGGTCTACCCATACTCCAGGTGGATCGAAGCTGGCCCTTGCATGAATTGTGATGTCAAGGCAGCAGCCACATTCCTCATAAGGGAGGTAATACCAAGCTGGGAGGTACCAGATGTCATTCGATCAGATAATGGCAAGCACTTCGTCAACTCCGTGTTTGACCATAAAGCACAAACTGGCCTCAATATATCATCCCCAGAGTAAAGGTGTTGCTGAAACTCAACAGCCAGTTAAAAAAGAAATTAAGCAAAATCTGCCCCTAGTCTTGTTCGCACTAAGAAACACACCATTTTACAAGGCCCCAGATTGTAACAGACAGGTTAATGGGAACACCCATCCAGAGGACCAAAGTAAGCACTGAGGTGAGTTCTCAGGTTCTTGGAGACGAGCTGCGTGTATGTCTCTTTAAACTAACTAAAACTGCCAAGTTCCTTTCTAAACTGGTCAGCCACCGAAACTCAAAGCGCACCACAACCAAGTTACCATATTAAACACCTCAACCTGAGCAGGAAGTTTACATCCGCAACTTTGTGAGAAAATGGATACAAGCCAAGTTTGAAGGGCCGTACAAAGTCATCTTTGCAACACCTACTGCCCTTAAAGTAAAAAGACGGGAGGCCTGGTTCCACCTCTCCGACGTGTGACTAAAAACCTTACTGAAAAATCCTCCATGTACTGTTCCACAGAGAGTTTTTATGGTGATCCCTTGTATGAGCTCTTGTTTCCCAAAGCAAAGAAACCACTGGTAACATAGATTGTTTGCCAAGAGCAGAGACAGCCCCGACTACCAGAACATCACAGATGTTTCCCCAGAAAACCATCCCAAGACCTACAGCATTCCGAAGGTTATCTACTCTTGCACCATTGTATATCCTATGTTTGTTTTGGGCATGGCTGCACCCATCCACAGCCAGAAGTCTGCCTAGTCACATGGCGTCCACCTTGATATTACTATAGCACTTACATAGAGGCCTTTCCCACACCACTTACAACTACACTGAACCTAATGTCAGTATTCACCAAGCATCACACAGCGTACTCTTACATAACACATGATATCAGCACATGGCAGCCATAGGCACCCAGACATCAGCCAGACTGTGCTACATCTGTTCACTGATACCACACTGCGTAGCCACAGATAGGCTTCATTTTTCAGAGGAGATAGCCCCTGAGAAATCAAAAATGCCTCATCCATCTTCACCTATGTAGGATTAGAGCCAAGTTATAATCCAGCAGGGTGGAACCTGATAGAGTGGTAGTAAACATCACTCGATGTGAGACCCTTCCCACCACACTGTACCTTTACACCAAGCCTAGCAATATTCAAACCGACCTGGACAGGATGCACAGGTAGGGACCTATAGAGGAGGACACTGTTTGGCCCGAGTCTTATCAGAGATGAGGCTCTTGGAGGTAGCAAAACCACCATACCAGTGCACAAGTGTGTCCGCTGCCACCTACATCTGTGGTCCCAAAGTGGCCCTTAGTGTGTCAGAGGCAGTCTTCTTTAACAACAAATGGATCGCAGACATGAAGTACCTTTGTAGGGCCATCCACCTTATTGATATGATACCAACATAGATACCCATTTCAGGAAATCTGCGAGATAGATCGGTACACATGGTTGAAGGGGAAGGGGCAACCACTAATTATAGGGAAATTTACACTGTATTCCTTGTGTTTTAGAGGAAAATGGATGATCCTGATTGGCGCGCACGTATCAGGCATTCACTGGGGCACCTACATGTTGGTGGACTTCTACCGGCAATGTGGAGAATTTGCCTCTGCTCAGCTCGTCCCCAGATCACTCCCTTGTGACCATACTCACTCCCACCCTGGTCGTCCCTGGACGAGACCTGTCTGAGTTGTTCCAACATTCACTGTCATAGTTGGACTGGCTCCTAAGCGAGACTGCTGGTTTAGGGATGACAGCACTTTTGTTTGTAGTCAACTAGGCCAATCCTACGACAAGTCGCAACTGTCGGCTGAACCCTCCCAGCTCAGGACCACTACCTTACCAAAAACCAAACAGTAAAAGATGATTTCTGGCAGTCTTATTCATGGGCTCTAGAGTGCTACATCTCAGGGGAGTTGTGGTGGAATGGAAGTAACCCTTTTCTCAAGTTAGCAATAAGTCTCAGTTCAGTCACACTCAAGCAATGAAAGAGATGCAGGAAAGTTTTCAATAGGTTTAGTGAAAAGACTGCAATTTGTGGAAAAATACATGAGCTGCAATGATTAGGATAATGCATAATAAAATAAGCATGATTGTAAAGATAAGAGTTGTGAATACAAAGCCCTCCACCATCTTCCAATAAACATGAAATGTAAAATCCCTAGCCTGAAGAACCCAGGCCCCTGTTTATACTTTTTTAGTGCTGCATTTGCATAATTTTTTGATGTAAAAGCAGCGCAAACTTACAAAATACAATTGCATTTTGTAAGTTTGCGTTGATTTTGCATAAAAAAACTACACAAATGCGGCGCTAAAAAAGTATAAATATGGCCCCTAATCCCTAACCTAATGCGAGCTAGGTGTGGTAAACCTAATCTGGCAGTACCATGTTCATGAGAAGTACCCCCAACCCTTTCTTTTCTGGAATGAGGTCTAGGTCAGACTCTATGAGGATACAAAAGCTGGGTCTGCATCAAGGTGGAGTGCAGCATAGATGGCGTGGATGGCATCTGGTAGGAATCCCTCTGATAACCTTGTTGTGTGTGGTGTATTTATACAGGCCATGTAGGACCCTTGATGCAGGTATGTTCCAAAACAATGGATAAGGAGACATACTTGTGGTGTCAATTGTGTAAACAATCCACAACAAGTGTAACTTATGTTCCTGTCACCTATAAAGGAGAAGGTTACATGATGTGCCTACCTACACACATCACTTGATTATGATGTTGATAGTGATGCATTCACGGAGTGGCTCTGATACCGCAAATCAAAACTCTAAACAAAGGCAGCCATCTTAAAATAAATAATTAAAAAATAGGCTAAGACAGAGCACACTAAGTAGGTCAAAAGTCACTAGGTGACGGGGCCCAGGCCTGCAAGCCAGAAGGTGAAGCTAAACTCATGAGACCCATTAAATCTAAACAGGATCCACTATACCACAACAGAAGAAAACAACTCTGTTGTATAAAGCTTGAGAAAAAAGAACTGCTGATTATTTTGGCTGGGCTCAGTACAAGGGCATTCTGGAAGAATTCAGACTATTTACTGGTGCTCAAGTAAATGTGGGTGGTTCCATACACTTCTTCTCCCTTCTTCACCCTGCAGACAAAAGCAAACCCACTGGCTGCAAATACAAGGTAGGAAATGCTGAAAATGATACACACTGAGCTCAGCCTAAATGCTATCAACGAAGAATTAAGAGCCATTAGTAAAGCAACATCAGTATGTGTTGGACTTGAGACTGCAATAGGTGGTGGGATTTGCAGCAAGATTGGCACATCCTGTGGTACATTTATCCCCGGTAACAACTGGTATAAGGGGACATTACCTTTTGCCATCCAAGCAATGCCTTTTTTACAAACCAACATGAAGAAGGAGGGAAATGACCCTGGGCAGGACTGGTTATTTAATTGTTTTTACTGGTTCCCCCAGTTGGTGACCAGACTGTGCATGTCATTGCTTCTGATCATCATTATTGCGCTGTTTTAGTGTTGTTTCCTACAAGTGGAGGTTTCCTGCCAAATAAACGCAGTCTCCAAATTAGGTATAAAGCAAATAACCAGGGAAAAAGTAATAGACACAACATAAACACACCAAAGCTCAAACAGCTTGACTGCCATGAAGTACGGGGTTTATAGTGTAGTTGAAAATTTAATTAGAGGGAGGAATATTGGTCGAGATAAAAATGATGTAAATGAACTCCATGATATGTGTGTACCTAACAACAAACTTGCATCACTGTTGTCGATTTCACTCAATGGGATCTCCTCATTGACCCTGAGTCAGAAATACATGGTCAGGCACACCCTGCGACCTAGGCCTTATACAACTGATTGACAGATCATAGGTAGGGTGACATGTAGCCAATAGACAAATGCCCAAACCGGAATAACCCAGATCGATCCCTCAGGCAGCAAAACCACAATATTCATAGGAGATTGGCACCCAATAAAACACATTTGGCAGGAGGGGTGCATGTTTCTAAAACACCATAAAGTTAGATGTAGCATGAAGCTAGGAACACTCAGCCAGACAGAACACAGTACACACACAACACGCAGTGATCATGCGCTCCCCATGCAAGACATCTAGACATGTTACCTACAGGCAACCATTTTGTCCACACAAGGTCGAGACCCACCTGAACACTTTATCAGTTGGTCATATTTACCAATCCACAAGTAGGCCAGATTGCTTGCCACAAAGAATGTAAATAAGTGTTTTATGACCCTTCAAGAATTGTATAACAGGGTGCTCAGGACTCTGTAACTTGTAACTTTGAGAGACAGTCATCAGACCCTGACTCTGTACTGCCCTATCTCGGCCACTGTGTTAAATTAAACCAACTGTTTCTTGTTTTGCCAAACACATCTTGTCTTTCATTTATTTAAGATAAATCTCATTCCAGCAACACAGACATTGTCTCCAATGTCCTAAAGGGAATGGGGAGGCTTCTTCACTACACACTAGTCCAACTCCAATCCAGCCATACATATAAATAAAAGTGGTGGGGCAGCATAAATCACACACAAACATAATGTTCCACTAGCTATATCTTTTTTTGGCAAAGATGACAATAAATAATCACAAGGTACTAAGGTGCCATCCTCTGTTAAGGAAATAGAAATCATCCACAAACTCAGGTGGTTCACCCAGATGTTGGTCAGCTAACACACTTGAGTCTGGCCAATCATCCTCCTCCTTCTGTGCTGCTTCAGGAACAGTGTATTTGTGTGGTATGAAACGTTGGTTTATTTTCATCATGGTCAATCTCTCCATGTTTTGATGTGAGAGACTGGTCCTTCTCACTTTGACAACTGTGCCAGCTACTCATGCCCATGGAACATCCTCTCAATGGTCACTGGTGCTGCCACTTGCTCAATATCTATTGCCTTCACCTCTGCAATTGACTTAAGGCCTGCCACTTGAAACCAAGCCAATGCAGAGGTTGGGGCCAATTATTCTGTTCCTGTAGTTGTGGTTGTTACCGGAGTTTTGTGGCTGGTGTTGGCTCAAACGAGAGCAGCATCTGTGTCAGGCCTTTAACTAGGCCTAATCTGTCCGCATTCATGTTTCCAATTGCATCTCCTCCACTATGAATGACATAGTCATCGATCTGTCTGTACTGCTCAAATATAAATTGTAATATGTATTAGGTTGAGTTTTAATTTTTTGGCATCTCCTGTATGAGGACTTCAACTTGTACTTTATCAGCACTCCGATTAATCCTCAACTGCTTCCAGACTTTAAAAGAGTGGCTGAAGTGAGGGCAGATTCTTCTGCAGGTGGCCAGTATTATGCTGACTGTGGGCGTGATTTCAATTTTGATGGATGGGTTACTCTTGAATCCCGTGGGAAAAAATGGGATTTAAATTTTGGCAGATGGGAATTCTGTCACTGTTATAACGGAGTAATCCATATGCCAAAATCTAAATCGGAACCTATGTCTTCTTTTTTGAGAATTTCCTGCACAATCAGGTTGATGCAATGCGCCAAACACAGGACCCTGGGTTTCAGCTATTCAGACACTTTGCTGTTAATGTCTTTTAATATATTTGTCGCTGTATGGGATTTCCCCATGGAAATCATAGCTACTGTTGCATGCCGCTGAACGCCCTTAAAAGTATGTCCGTCACTGAGACCAGTAGATAGTTGTTGCCTAACCCCCACAAAAGAGATCCAGTGTTTAGTGATACACATGTATTCATTTGCTTGATAACAGGTCCACATGTCTGTCATAAGGTGGATAATGTGAACAGCACTTTTCTGCAAAGCTTTCCAGCCAATTGCAGCACATCATAATGGAGCACTGGAACAGCAACTCTGGCAAAATAGGTCAGACTTGGAACCTTCCATTTCAGCAGTTGGCTGCCACAAATTCTAAAAATCCCACTCCTTCCGTGAAGGAAAAAGAGAGAAGGTCCAGCACTAACATTTTAGCCAGCATTCTATTGTACAAACCTGCCACGGTCGGGGGGGGTATGGTCTTAGGGTCCCTCCACCTAAACAAACCTATACTAGTAGATTGGACTTTCTTCTTTTCTGGGGCCACAGACACAGGTGATGTCTGAGAAGTAGGCAGAGGTAGACTCTATGTGCCTCGTGGGACAGTCACTGCATGCTGTAGTGTCTCCATCTGACTCTTGTGCCATTTTGAAGTCACTGAGGTGGTTGATACTTATGAACTACTGGGGACAGGGCTCCTTTGTGTAAATCTGTCACTCTTTTCTTTCTCATCACCTGGCACCATGATTGGAGCTGATGATTCCCCACCCTTCTCCCCTTCACCATCATCACTTGCAGCAATTTTTGTATGGTGCTCCTCCCACCAGATTGAGAGATATTTTTTTAAATGGTTTGTTTGGCCTCTAGTGCCAAAATGTGAACAGGCTTACCTCCATGAACACTGGCATGTCGAATGGACCATATTGCAACGTAATCCACCAGCTTGCTATTTGTAACAAAGTCTGAAACTGGGGAGGAGGACTTTCTTAGTGTGCCAGTGCCTGAAGAAGAATTGGAGGTAGGTTAGTGTGAAAAATGCCTCTCTGCAGTGCATACTTCTATTGAGGTAGGGGTTGATACAGATTTCAGCAGGGGTCTTACATATATGGGAGCTGGCGGTGGTGGTGGTACCTGTGCCACATCCCTCAGAGCAGGTTGAATAAGAGCGGTAATGTTTGTCTCCTCCTTGTCAGCTTCCATAACAATGGCTCACTTGTCATCATCCTCCGCATCCCCTTCCACAATTCTAAGGCTTTCAGGAACTTTTCTTTTCACTTGCTTCCCCTGGCATCTCTTGGACGCTGCAGGGGTCCACTCCAGGTCCAGATCATCATCAGAATGGGTGCTTGGAGAAGATGGTGGAGTACCCTTCCTTTTTCTTGTTGGAGACCTGGGAGCCAATGATTCTGAAAGAGGAGGTTCTTCCTTGACAGGAAGCTCAACCTCCTTTTCTGCTCAAAGTTCAAGAAGATCTACTATTGCTGGCTACGGCTGCTGTCCACTTTGCTCTGCTTCTTGAAATGATTGGCTACTACTTTGCAAAATAGACAAATCCAATTCAGTGTCACTGCTCGTCAGTGGCTTGGGCTTAGGCTGGGGTGGTGCAGTTGAAGCAGGCAAAATGCAAAAAAAAAGAAAAAGAACAAGAAATTAAAAAGAAATTTAAATATGTTTATTTAAAAAATGAAATACATTAAAATAAATAAAAAAAATAAAATAAAAAAATGAAAACTAAAATAAAAAACTACAACACAAAATAAAAATAAAAACATCAAAATAAAGAATTAAAATAAAAAGATTACAAAAACAAAAATGAATTGCTGATGTTTGTACTATGACAGTAGGAGAAACCTATTGTGAGGCAAGGGTGTGCAGGTGAAAAATGCAAAATCAGGCATGTAGTATAAAGCACTGTTCATCATATTCATATTCATAACTAGAATGATCCTCAAGCATATTATTAAACTGATATCAGGGAAAAGTAAAAAATAATGAACAAAAACAAAAAGTCAAAGCTCTCTCTCATAAATCTCCCTAGAAAATGGCTTTGAAAACTGGAGCAAATGAAGAGTGGCTGCACAAAATGGCTGCTGGCCACATGCTCAATTAATCACAGCAATCAAGAAAGCATGGAGAACAAGGAATATATGCAGGCCTATGGCAAAAGCATGCTGACTGGCTGCACAAAATGGCTGCCGGACACATAGTCAAACAACAACAGCAATCAAGGAAGCATGGAGAACAAAGAACACATGCAAGCCTATGGCAAAGCATACTTGCTGGCTATGCAAAATGGCTGCTGACCACATAGTCAAACGGCAACAGCGAGCAAGGAGTCATGGAGAACAAAGAGCACATGCAAGTCTATGGCAAAGCACACTGGCAGGCTACACAAAATGGCTTCGGAACACATGGTCAAACTAAGAGCAGCAAGGGCATGGAAAACAAAGAATACATGCAAGCCCTATAGCACAAGCACACTGGCTGGCTACACAAAATGGCCACCAGCCACATGATCAACCAACAAGCAAGGAGTCATGGAAAACAAATCCTCCAATGGCATCATATATTACCCCACATATACACTTTTTAAAGAAAGAAAGTGAAATACAAACAATAACCAACATTTTTAATTTGAACAAATGCCATTCCTATCCTAAATGATGTTTTAATCAAAACAACATATATCACTGCAACATTTCTTTCATGCACTGATGACAGTACTGGGCCTACTGGCTGGATGGCTCATTGGCAATAAAGGCCAAATCGTAAAATAAATTAACATTATTCATGTAACAAGCATCAAGAAAATGTACTGAACTGTGCAACGGTTTTGGTTTACAAAAGATGAAAGATTAAATGTAAAAAATAACTAGGCCTCTACTGAAACTCAAGGCCACCTACCTCAATCACAATTACATTTAAAAATAAAAGTACTATGAATTACTGGTGCATTCCCTCTATCAAACAAACAACCCCCTTATACAATAGTTTTGAACTTACGTGTGATATCAGAAAAGCAAAATCCTTAAATTTAATGGTATATATGCAGCAGACAAAGAGAGTAATCCTTCCATCTCACAATCAAAGTAAAATGTGACCCGGAGATGGACAAAGCACCGGGAGGAGCCTGCTGGACAGGGACAGGAAGTTAGTTGAAAATAAAATGAAAAAAGGTCTTCTTGCACTAAAAAAACAACTTGAACGGTCCGTTGGAGTAGAATATACACTCAAAAATGTTTTTGTGAGAAGATTTAGTTGCTTCCAGAGTAGAGAATATTCTGGAGGTGCAGGCTTGGTCACTCATGCCTACCAGCAGCACGAAAAAGGCACCGTGATGCCCGGAAGCCACGCTCGTGGGTGCCAAACCTCACACGTACTCACAAGTAGCCTTGAAGTGTCATGGCACTCACCAGCACATGCCAAAACAGGTCTTGTGCGTGCTAATGAAAAACAATTCCACTATGCACTGGATAGCAGAATTTATCAGGAAATCTGCTTTACACACATAGCGCAGAATTCCTGAACTCTGCAAACTCTAAATCCTGCAAGATTAGTGAATTTTTCCACCCACTGCTTAGCTATTTGTCAATCCACTGTCTGGTTTCTGAAGAACTGTTCTTTTGTCCCATCTATGGAAGGACAAAAGATTTACCATATTCAACTTCCCTCTCACACCTCCAGCCCTCAGAGCCAAAGATCAGTGTGGGTAAGGTTGACCTGTGGAACATTTGTTAAGTCATGACAAGTAGTCATTCCCACCCACTCATTAGTGCTAGGCATGAATGTAGCACCTTCATGCATCCACTTTAGAACACTTTCTAGACCTGGAATATTTCAGAAGAGGACTGGACCTCTTGTCTATGACCTTTATAGAGTCCTGAAGGACTGGAATTGTTCCCTCTTGTACCGCCCAGGAGGTGGACTCCAAGAGTTAAGTCTGACCTCCTGTTCAAGCTACAGAAATGCAACAATCTGCAAGAGGCCTTTTCCTGGAAGTACTCTACTGACAAGTGGCAACTGAACCTTGACTGAACCCTGCTCATTGCTACTGCCTGACATAGGGTGAGTCTCTGGGTACCTCCCAGGGCCAGCCTTCGGGTGGTGTGACTGGAGCAGGTGTACTGGTTGCTGACCTGGAGCTTGAGCACTGGCCTCCTGGGGGGCACTGTGTTTAGCTTAACAGAGTTACTTGTTGTTCAGCTTTCAGACAGCAATAAAAATGTCAAGATAAATCTTGTGATTAATGGTTCTGTTAGTAAAAGAGATTGTAGTTTTATCAGCACTTTAAAATAAATCAATGTATGTGAGAGAGGGGCTATGGCGTAATGATGTGCACTTTTGCTGGGTAGTAGTGAGGGAATCTGAGGATGTGGTTGTGGGGAGGATGCCAAAAAACATTGTCACACTGTGCGCCACCAGCGCTAAAGCCGGTCTGGTGACTCGCCTGTGGTCCTGGGAGCCTTCAGAAGTGAGCTCTGGTGATGAGTTTTTAATTAAAGGGCTAAGTCAGAAGGTATGTCTCCTGGGTGAACCTGGATGATGTATTGGACAAGCCTCAAATTGTGTCTAAGTGAGTGTACCACTGCCATTGACAAACATTGGCACTTTGTGCTTTTTGTTGCTATTGTCACTTAAAAACTGAAAAAGTCATAACTCCTGTTCACCCTAGTGGATCTTTGTCAATTTGGCAGCATTTAACTTAGTAGAGCTGACTCTATTTCTCAACTTCAGTTTGGAATTTGTATTGTTTTGTATTTTGAATTTATTATTGTTTTAGTTCTTCCTAAATGCTTACACTTTGCCCTACGTTAAGCTTGTTTGTATATTCCTGTTAGACCTGACAGCCTTAGGGTGGTCTTCCCCCAATTTTGTGCCTGCCTCCCTCCATTTGTCTGATCTGGTTTTTGCTGGTTTTAGGATCATATGCACTTTACTACTGCTGACCAGTGCTAAAGTGCTTGTGCTCTCTCTCTCCTAAAGATGGTAACATTGGCTCCTACCTAATTAGCATTCTTAATGCACCTATAAGTCCCTAGTAAAGTGAACTATATTTGCCTAGGGCCTGTACATTGGATGCTACTAGTGGCCCTGCAGCACTGATTGTTTCACCCACAAAAGTGGCACCTTAACCGTCTCAGACCTGCCATTGCAAGACCTGTGTATGCAGTTCCACTGCTACTTTGACTTGGCATTTAACACTACTTGCCAAGCCTTAAACGCCCCTTTTATGAAGTATAGGGCACCCCTAAGATAGGCCATAGGTAGCCCACAGGGCAGGTTTCTATGTAAGTAAAAGGCAGGATATTTGCTTGTAACTTTTACATGTCCTGATAGTGAAAAATTCCCAAAGTCGTTTTTCACTTCTGTAAAGCATGTTCCTCTCATAGGCCAGCAGTGCAAATTCCCTTATATACTTTTAAGTGGTGATTTCTGATCTGATAGGAGTGACATTATCATGTTTGGTGTGGTTGAAATGGTACAGAGAAAGCCTGCTTACTGGTGAAGTTGGTTTTGACATTACTATTTTAGAACTGCCACTTCAAGGAAGTGGGCAATTATCTGCACATACTGCTTACAGCCTGTATCAGGCGTGTGCTGGTTGACAGCTCCCCTTGTGCATTTCACATAGACAGCCATAAACACAGGACACTCAGCTGCATCTGCATTCATCTGCATACTGATGGGTCTTCCTGAGCAGAAAGGATCGAGGGGCTCTCACTTACACTTCAAAGGCTAGTGGCCTGACCACACACAAAGGACTGTTACCCCTCACAGATCTCCTGGCAGACAGAACTGGGTTGAAAGGGGAACTAGCGCACTTCAAAACCATTCTTTAAAGTCACCACCACTTCAAAGGCACATTTAGGTATATATACTGGTCTGTGACCCACCTCAAGTCAGACACTTCTGGACCTACAACTAGACTCTGTCAGAAGGATTGGCGTGCGGTCCAAAGGATTCATCTGGACTGCTTTTCTGGAAGGACTGTTCTCCTGCTTGTTGCACTGCTGCCTGCTGCTCTCTGACTCTGCTGGAAGGCCTCTGTCTTCCCCCTCAAGTGATCTCCAATGGCTTGCCTCCTGTTAAGAAGTCCCAGGGCCATCAAAGACTTCACCAGAGAGAGAAAATCCACATTGGAAAACTGATTAAATGCCTGCTAAATTTGATGAAGCGCCGGTCTTGCAGCTGAAACATCACTTAATCACCTGTTTCATCTTCACAGTGCATTCTGGATTTTTCACACATAGGGGGTTATTCTAACTTTGGAGGAGGTGTTAATCCGTCCCAAAAGTGACGGAAAAGTGACGGATTTACCACCAGCCGTATTACAAGTCCATTATATCCTATGGAACTCGTAATACGGCTGGTGGTATATCCGTCACTTTACCGTCACTTTTGGGACGGATTAACACTCCTCAAAAGTTAGAATAACCCCCATAGTCTCTGAGTGTCAAATTGCTCACACCACAGTCAGGAGCCAAGGCTGCACACCTGTAAATCGACGCATCACCTTGCCCCTGAGGAGGGAATCGAAGCATCACTTCTGCGCACCAGAAAAAATAGATACATCACTTTATTTTCCAAAGCATTATCTCATTGGTGGCCCTCTGTCTCGTTATTTTTGACGCATCCCAGGAACCGTGTGTTAAAAAGATACAACCACTAATTCTTATGGGTTAAGACACATCTGAACCTTTGTGATATCTTGACTTGTGCACATTGGATTTTTATTGTTTTAGTCTTCTTTTATTCAGACAAATAGTATCTACTTTTCTTAACTGGTGTGGAGTATTTTTGTGTTTTTCTTTCACTGTGTTACTGCATGAGTTATTGCACAAATACTTTACACATTGCCTTCTAGATTATGCCTGTCTGCTCTGTGCCAGGCTACTGGAGGGTGAGCACAGGATAATTTAGGTTGTGTTGTAACTTACCCTGACTAGGATTGTGATCCATACTTGGACAGAGTGCTTACCTCTGCCATTTAGAAACCCATTATTGGACAGTTATATACCTACCATGGTGTTGAGCATAAGTTTATTTAGTGACTTTGATGGCTCACCCTCACAAGGCTTGGTGTTGTTCCTTTAGGACGGCAGTCAAGCACTCTAAGTAATAATCCAATTTCTTGAAGTAAATATGCCAATTAGGAGTTATCCAATTCTGCCTAGTTTTATTAGTCAAATCACATAATCTGTAGGCTAGACAGCAGCACACTAGTTTCCAGAGTTTAAACACCAGGAACATAATTCCAGAAAAAAATAGGTGTGACCAAGCAAAAAGAGGCAGTTTCTCACACTTACTAAATGGAGGTGTCATAGCAAGGCATATCAAGCCAACACATGTTCTTCCAATGTTTGGATAGCCATAATTTGCGTTTATTAAATAAATGTAAAATGTTTGGCATACCAAGGCACCCTCAGTGATGATTTTGTAAAGTAAAATCATCTGGTAAAATAAAGGAAACCACATAAGCATCTTCAGAGTATGAAGGGCTCTTAAAAGGAGATCATCTGAAACTTACTATTATGCTGAGTAACAATAAATTATTTAACAAAACTACGGATAGCCAGTCATTGACTCAGACTTTCAAAACTGTGTTAGCCAGGAATTCTACAGGATGAAGTGCCCTATGAAAATGCCTTTTACTATCTGAATTACGTTCGTTTCCATAAAGGACCCTTTTAGAGGACTGATTCTAGGTTTGAACCCTGTTCCTTTTGAAGTGTTTAGAGCTACTGAGTTTTCAAGAAGAGAGTTCCATGAGTTAGTCCTCAGGTTCTTGCTTACTGTAGCTGCAATTGGGATCATGTCAGGACACATGCTTTGTACAAAGAGCAGTGCAGCTGGTAGGAGACCTTAGGCCCTAGTAAGAGTTAAAGGGTACAGGTTGGCTTAAGGAACTTTGGTATGCTATTGTCTGGAACCACACCTGGGCCTCGTATTGGTGTTTCTTCCTGACATGGTGAGCTTAGTATCGTTGTTTCATAATTAAGGTCTAATTATCAATCAGTTATTCAGAATACTAAGGTCATCCAGACAGTGCATGACTATCCATAATCCGGTTGAAGGAACTTTTATATTAGTTGATATATTTTTTTAGGACTTGGGTTGCAAACCTATTTGTATGGAAACTACAATGGCCCACAGCATATATAGCTAAGCAGTTGTGAAGTTCTAATACTGCACGTGTCTTTTTATTCTCTTCTGTGAACCAAATGTCAAATATGAATGGAGAAAAGATGTTCTTTACGTGTGACATTATATCAGTGTTGCATGTTGCATATAAGTACAGCTTGCGTGTGCAAGGTCTTATGGCATAGCTGTTTAGAGTTTATTGAAGTAGCAGCACCTACATATGAGTGCATCTAATCAGCTAGGATGACAAGAAAGCCTGGTGTTTGTATAAAAGGCTCAGGACAACTTGAAGACAGATAGTTTAGATGGAGGTTGCATTGAAAGACCACCTTAGGTAGGATCTTGCTAGGACATCATGCTTGTTTTCATCCAAGACTTTTTGCCTGATGGAAATCAAGAATGACAGTCAAAATATAGGTTTCACCTGTGAGAATACGAAATCTTCCAGAAGCACTTAGCAACCAGAGGAAATATGACTGAGGTTCTGGATATTTGATAGCCTCAAATGAAAGAATTGCAAAGTTTGAAGAAACAAAGCTGGAAGAAGGGAGCCAACAGTGGGGCCTATTAAGACACAGTGCCCAGTAGGAGGAGGTTTTTTGTTATGAGAATACATTTCACCACAGTATAGCTAGTGGTTAAAAGAGATCTTTAACCTACAAATAAGATTAGTTACCACAAGTGCCCATCATCACATAAATATGCAATTGGAAAAAATAATTGACTGATGTTTCATAGTTCGTACAGTGTATTAATAGGACATGGCCTATGTGGCCTGTGACCACTGCACCCTTCATATGGCATGCCTGAAGAGATGCACCCCTGCTCACACTATCCAAGGGACATGAGTAGGGGTAGTGACGACTACGTCCAGACCAATGTATTCCTCCTTGCAGTACTCACAGACAAAATCTTACCAGGGTGTGCACAGGGCCTGTGCAAAGCCATTTCTTCAGTACTCATAGCTGGAGTATCTACAGGGAAAATTCTGTAGGTATTCTGCAAACGGAATAGCCTTTGCTTTTTCAAGTAATCATTTTTAATTCAATTTAAGAACCTGAATGCTGAGAACAACTCAGTCTTTCATCTTTGGAATCTTAATACAACTAAATTGTGAAACAATAATACCCGTTTTACAGCACTTTGAGTCTGTATAAGCTGCGACTATTTAAAATAGTAACTGAGGCACATTATGGGGGTCATTCCGACCCTGGCGGTCCAAGACCACCAGGGCCGGGGACCACGGAAGCACCGCCAACAGGCTGGCGGTGCTTCCCAGCCCATTCTGACCGCGGTGGTAAAGCCGTGGTCAGAAAAGGGGATCCAGCGGTTTCCCGCCGGATTTCCCCTGCATGGGCTGAATCTCCATGGGCTGAATCTCCATGGCCGCGCTGCAAGCAGTGCTGCCATGGAGATTCCGACCCCCTTCCCGCCATCCTGTTTCTGGCGGTTTTTACTGCCAGGAACAGGATGGTGGGAACGGGTGTCGTGGGGCCCCTGGGGGCCCCTGCACTGCCCATGCCACTGGCATGGGCAGTGCAGGGACCCCCTAACAGGGCCCCATAAAGATTTTCACTGTCTGCTTAGCAGACAGTGAAAATCGCCACGGGTGCAACTGCACCCGTCGCACCCCTGCAACTCCGCCGGCTCCATTCGGAGCCGGCTTCCTTGTTGCAGGGCCTTTCCCGCTGGGCCAGCGGGTGCTCTTTTGGCGGTCGCCCACCGGCCCAGCGGAAAAGCCAGAATGGCATCCGCGGTCTTCTGACAGCGGAGCGGCCATTTGGCGGTTCCCGCCAGGAGGGCGGCTCCCGCCGCCCGCCAGGGTCAGAATGACCCTCTATATGCCTCAGTTAGATAGAAATGTAGGAAAAAAGCTACTTTCTCTTTAAACTTGGTAATACTGGGACGAAATTCTTGGGTTGTACACCACGTGTGTGGTACAGCGCAATGGAATGTAACTGTCAAACTCGTGCAATAGATAACGGCAACAAAATATTTACAATGCTGGCTAAACTACTGTGTTGTTTAATTCTGGAAACCTTTAGCCAAGGAATGCAACTTTTTATGTAATAGGAAGTTCCTAACCGGTAAACTTTAATCGTGCCGGTCATGTCAGAGATTTTGAATTATAAAAAGTGTCATGTTAATTGTTTATTAATATATGAAATTTCAGATGTTCAAATATTAATATATAAACTGTATATCCATATGTGTGGAATAATCGTATATTTGTCCATTAATGCGTTCATGAGATCTGCTTAAATTATATTCATGCACGGGTTTTATTTCTTTTTGTCACATCCTGTAAAACAACTTGGACAAATACAAATCAATAATTACTGTACACTACAAGTTATTTTAATATTCTTTAGTGGTATATGCTTCTGAGAAAATCCCAAGGCAATTATTAAGGTTTAGTGTTTGTGTAGATATGTCAAATTGCTTCGAGTGACTACATAGCCTAAATTATGATTGTTTTCTGTAAAGATAATTGAAAGAAAATGACATTATAACAGAAACGTCAACTTTTATTTTCGTCCTTTTTGGCAAATCAGAAATTGTATTTTCGACGTGTTTAAGTTTGAAATGTGTTATATTCAGTAAATAATTAAAAACGTTGAAACCAATTATTTCAGAGAAGAGTTTTAAACAAAAATAAGATGTTCTTAGGAGTAGCATGACCAGTAGCCTTAGTTCATTTTTTGTATATTAGATGTTGAAGTTATGTTATCTCAGTTAGGCCAAGAAGATACGTTTTTGATCCTTAGCAAAATATATAGATTAGCTTTGTGCGATAAGTGGTGGGAAAAAAACATCTTGTACAGAGAATAGCTTTTTTTGAAACTTTTCTGAATTACTTGATAATTGTAGAACTGCACACTTTTTTAGTAGAATGAGCATATTTATGTGCATGTTCTGCACACGTATGTGTATTTCACATATTATACATGTGTATTAGTACGATAAGCAAAGTTGCGTTGTTGGCATTATTGTAAGATATTTTATGACGTGACATATGCATGAATGCGTTTGTTGGCCAGGAATTTCTTTGTCATGTAGCTTTGAATCTTAATGTGTGAACAATGTTTTTAGGCCAAATATTCTTCCATGTTTGATATAGTGTGTTTTGGCTTATGGTTTTGATTAGCCTACTTTCTTGGAAAGTTAGGCCCATATTTATACTTTTTTTGCACCGCATTTGCGTCATTTTTTGACACAAAAGTGGCGCAAACTTACAAAATATAATTGTATAAATATGGGCCTTAATGTGAAACGTGTATTGGACATGAATGTAGTCCAAGATGTTGCAATTCCTATTACTTTGTTCTACATTTAATATCATGAAATATTTCATTTTGTATGAATTTTCAATGGTATGCCTTACTCAGATGTAAATAAGATATGCATTTTTGTGAGGATATTTTCAAGATATTTAAAAAAATAATACAAAGTAAAATATAACAATGTGATTAAGGGAATGTTTTTTCAGATTTCAGAGTATCATAATTGGATGTCTTCTTCATTAAGAGGCCCCTAAATGTCTGACTTTATAAATGTTTATTATTGTGCATTGGATTTAGCTAATGTATTATCAAATCAATTCATTCACAAGACTCACCTAAATAGCCATGCCTACACCTTGGTGAAAATGTGAAATACTTGCACTGCATAAAATGCAAGAATCTTGCCGAATGTTCATGCTTTATACCTATTTCAAATGTGGGCTATGCTTGTGAAAAATATACAGGAAGTATGTCTGCGCATACAAAAGGCATGCAAAATGACAATTCATTGTATTGCCCATTACCTTTTCTACAGTAATATGTTGAATGCTGCTAAAACACCACATGTAGCTGTAGCAAAAATTCGGTTTCACTGTGTTCAGGGGACATATCCTGCACTAACCAAGTGGGCACGAGTGGAAATTACAAAAAATAAGCATTAGTAAAATAGTAATTGCATAAAAAGCAAACAAACCCAATAATGAGAATTTCATGAGATTACGCTCTTCTGCACAAAGTGCCCTGGTCTAATCGCGGGCAGATTTCCATTGAACAGTAAATTAATGACTCATTTTTAGGCCCTACTAAAATGAATTTTTTGGTTTATTATTTGGTGATTGTATTTGATATTAGGGATCTGAAGCCAAACAAAAGTATTATACAAACTACAATTTTGGCTGCTCGTTTATGTGCCCGTATGTCTAATATCAACTTGCTTTCTTATAGGACAAATATGAGAAATTGAGTTGTTGATTGGGAGTGGGAGGTGTGAGCCCTTCTCAAGCAACAGCCACATTCCTTGTGATGTGGAACCATGCTTAACCCTTCTGGTAGCTTGCCACAAAAACAGTCAGGCTTAACTGGCTTAACTTAGAAGCAATATGTAAAAAGTTATTGCAAAACATAAAGTGAAAACACAACAGAAGAAAAAGTCCATCCTGATTTAGGATAATAGAGTAAAGCATAATAAAGTAATTGATGCCAAAATGACAAATATTCAATCAATACAACAAGAGATATGCAATTTCAAAGATTTAAGGAAAATAAGGCAGATGAAAGCACCAAGCGCCACTCGTGATTACCTGGCCATGCAAGACCAAGTGAAAGTCACAAGTTCAGGCAGACACTGATAGAGTGTGGGCAGGACACAGGGACCACCTTTAGTCCTGCTTAAAAAGTTACCTTGTAAAGTCCAGCCTGACCTATTCCGTTCACAGTGGAGGAGGGCCCAAGGAGCAGGGAGAGCATTGTGGATGGTTGTAAAAGCAGACTGAAGAGCAGGTTAGGTGTCACGGATGATTGTCGCTGCAGTGCGAAGATCCTGTTGGGCACTGCGGAAGGGCATTATGGGACCAGTCACTGCAGGATGTTGATGCTGTAGCACGAAGTGCAGATCTCATATTAACAGTCAGTGGCAGTTTCTCTAGCAGAGTTAGTTTCACTGGAACTTCGCGATGACAGTCTATGCAGGTGGCAATATTTTGGCATGAATGGGCCTGTTGGCGGTTGCAAAGAGCCCAAAACTTCAGGATTTCTCCTTTTCAGTGGAGCTCAACAGATGCCACATCAAGGGTTCAGGACCTGGGAAGCACCTCTGGAATATCAGGCCAGTGAAAGCGGGAGATCTCAAGGCACAAATTTAGGGGGAAATCACACCAACATGTCTTGACACATATGGGGCAAGATAATTTTGTACAACCCAACACACCCAAAATGTGCAGGAACAGAAAACAGTTAGTAGTGGGTTAAAACTGTAATTGGAAAACCTGTTGATTCTCCTTCTAGTTAAGTTAAGTTTGATGTCTGCTTGACATAATGGCTGATTAAAAAAAAATATATATATATGAGTGGAGATTTCTACTTCTGCCAAAAATGTATTGTATTTTATGACTTTTCCTATTCACCATTGTAGCAGTGCAAAGCTGTCCCATGCTGCGATTTCTAGGCGTACTGCTGATAACGTAAGGTGAACTTTCTAGCTGGCTTCTATTGGAGTTCTCCAAACTGCAGAAACCAGTGATAATCCTGCGAATTAGAGCACACGACCTTGTATATTGTTTTCACTTATGCAATGTAGCAAGCTGCAAAATAATATTTTTTTAAATGCAACTTATACTTCACTGACCTTACATCCAAAGCAAGTCACAGAACAACACGTAACGCAAAAAGTGTTTGTTTAATAGTGCCTTAAATTCAAATATAATTTTAGTAGATGTGGGTTCACCCGGTATCCTACTGGTGATTAATGTTCTAGTAGTTTTTCCATTCATAGCCGAAATGGCTTAGACACAAACAGACTAGCTCAAGGAGGTTTGTAATTTGAGTGGTTGTTTACTTCCAAACATTAGCATGGTATCACTTCAATTGGCATCAATATCCCTAGATATCATGTGATTTCTGTTGACACAATTCTAAAGATGCCATGTCTTCACTTTGTTTCTTGCTCAAAATACATTAAAGTTTTTGTCTTAAACCTTAGCTCCGCCATCTACTGAAATTTGGCGTCTCTGAAATGCGTTTAATCAGTATCCATTATATGCCAACACATAAAAGTTATTTCTGTGTTTAAGAAAGTAATTTTCAAGTCTGCTTTACATTCTGGCAATTGCACTATTTTTGAAGGTGTTGACGGGTCTTCATGGACAGTGCATTTTATTTCCAGTGATTCAATCAAAAGGTATCAAAAACATGGGGGGCTGACTCCATTATCTGACAGAAAGCTAGGTGGAGGGTAGCTTAGAAAATAAATACATTGTCGTACAGGTGGGAACGCCAGTACAAACCACAAATTAAGACAGTGTGAGGACTTTACTCTGCTCCAAAAACACAATGTACGAAGGGGAGTACAAAAGGGACGTCAAGACAAAAACATTTTGTTTCAACAATCTCAATCTCTGTTTCTGTAATGTTTAAGAAATTCAAAAACGAAGATTAAGCATGAAATAAGGCACCACATCAAATATCAAATATTTGGGGCAACATAGCAGAGATTTGTAAAAAAAAGTTTTTCTACTCACCCCGCAGTAAAACAGAAATCACGACGATTTGTACAGATCTTTGTTCTTTGTGGTTGGTCAACATTCCTTCCATTTGCTAATAACGTGATACACAGTTCTCAAGAATCAGCAAATGAAGCTAGTGGTAATTTAAACACCTACAGGTAATCCCCATATCCCAATGCTGTTAATGCACCTGTAAGAACACTGTAACGCGCCCCTCCTTTTAGCTTTTAAAAACGCATTACATAAGGGAATATGAGGATATATCATGTCAGCCTTACTGCTAGAGCTAATGATGAAATGTGGAAGTGTTACAATATACCAACATTCACATCTAACTTTCAAGCACTAAACCAAGAGATGCTCAGAACTATAAAGCAAGTCTTCAGAAGAAAAATACATTTTGGAGGTACCTGAGATCCATTCTGATATAGTTTAATGTATCAAGCTCAACTAATATTCTTATAGACATAAGCTTTGTGTAAAAAAAGTACTAGGACTGAGTTCAAGTGAGTTAATTATAGAATAATTCACTGGTGAGAAATAAAATGACAAACATCTGGGGGGTGCATGGGGTTGATTACCCCCAATCTGCCCCCTTGGGGGAAGAAAGCCCAGCAAACACCAGGGAAATGTAAAAATAAATAAATAATTATATATATAGATATATATATCTATATATATATATATATATATAGATATATATATCTATATATATATATATATATATATATATATATATATAGATAGATAGATAGATAGATAGATAGATAGATAGATAGATAGATATATATAGATATATATATCTATATATCTATATATATATATATATATATATATATATATATATATATATATATCTATACAAGTGCAGAATTATTAGGCAAATTAGTATTTTGACCACATCATCCTCTTTATGCATGTTGTCTTACTCCAAGCTGTATAGGCTCGAAAGCCTACTACCAATTAAGCATATTAGGTGATGTGCATCTCTGTAATGAGAAGGGGTGTGGTCTAATGACATCAACACCCTATATCAGGTGTGCATAATTATTAGGCAACTTCCTTTCCTTTGGCAAAATGGGTCAAAAGAAGGACTTGACAGGCTCAGAAAAGTCAAAAATAGTGAGATATCTTGCAGAGGGATGCAGCACTCTTAAAATTGCAAAGCTTCTGAAGCGTGATCATCGAACAATCAAGCGTTTCATTCAAAATAGTCAACAGGGTCGCAAGAAGCGTGTGGAAAAACCAAGGCGCAAAATAACTGCCCATGAACTGAGAAAAGTCAAGCGTGCAGCTGCCACGATGCCACTTGCCACCAGTTTGGCCATATTTCAGAACTGCAACATCACTGGAGTGCCCAAAAGCACAAGGTGTGCAATACTCAGAGACATGGCCAAGGTAAGAAAGGCTGAAAGACGACCACCACTGAACAAGACACACAAGCTGAAACGTCAAGACTGGGCCAAGAAATATCTCAAGACTGATTTTCTAAGGTTTTATGGACTGATGAAATGAGAGTGAGTCTTGATGGGCCAGATGGATGGGCCTGTGGCTGGATTGGTAAAGGGCAGAGAGCTCCAGTCCGACTCAGACGCCAGCAAGGTGGAGGTGGAGTACTGGTTTGGGCTGGTATCATCAAAGATGAGCTTGTGGGGCCTTTTCGGGTTGAGGATGGAGTCAAGCTCAACTCCCAGTCCTACTGCCAGTTCCTGGTAGACACCTTCTTCAAGCAGTGGTACAGGAAGAAGTCTGCATCCTTCAAGAAAAACATGATTTTCATGCAGGACAATGCTCCATCACACGCGTCCAAGTACTCCACAGCGTGGCTGGCAAGAAAGGGTATAAAAGAAGGAAATCTAATGACATGGCCTCCTTGTTCACCTGATCTGAACCCCATTGAGAACCTGTGGTCCATCATCAAATGTGAGATTTACAAGGAGGGAAAACAGTACACCTCTCTGAACAGTGTCTGGGAGGCTGTGGTTGCTGCTGCACGCAATGTTGATGGTGAACAGATCAAAACACTGACAGAATCCATGGATGGCAGGCTTTTGAGTGTCCTTGCAAAGAAAGGTGGCTATATTGGTCACTGATTTGATTTTGTTTTGTTTTTGAATGTCAGAAATGTATATTTGTGAATGTTGAGATGTTATATTGGTTTCACTGGTAATAATAAATAATTGAAATGGGTATATATTTGTTTTTTGTTAAGTTGCCTAATAATTATGCACAGTAATAGTCACCTGCACACACAGATATCCCCCTAACATAGCTAAAACTAAAAACAAACTAAAAACTACTTCCAAAAATATTCAGCTTTGATATTAATGAGTTTTTTGGGTTCATTGAGAACATGGTTGTTGTTCAATAATAAAATTAATCCTCAAAAATACAACTTGCCTAATAATTCTGCACTCCCTGTATATCTATATATATATATATAGATATATATATATATATATATATATATATAGGGGTGGGGCTGCCATGCCCCACCCTAATAAGGAGACAGACGGTCTATCTGCCCCCCAGAAGGTGGATGGGTGATTACCCCAATCTCCCAGGTGGCAGAAAGCCCACTATACCCCAGAGTAACAAAACACCCAGGGAGAGATCAAAACAGGGTCCATGGAAGCCCCACAGTGGAACATGCATTGACCTTGGTTTGATCCATTCCTTGGCCCACTCACACAAATGGGGCAGCATTTTTAATGGGACAAATGGAGGAATGTTGGGTGGTAAGAATTTAGGGGGTCATTCTGACTTTGACGGGCGGCGGAGGCCGCCCGCCAAAGTCCCGCCGGCAGAATACCGCTACGCGGTCAGAAGACCGCCGCAGTAATTCTGAGTTTCCCGCTGGGCTGACGGGCGACCGCCAGAAGGCCACCCACCAGCCCAGCGGGAAACCCCCTTCCATGAGGATGCCGGCTCCGAATGGAGCCGGCGGAGTGGAAGGGGTGCGACGGGTGCAGTTGCACCCGTCGCGATTTTCAGTGTCTGCTTGGCAGACACTGAAAATCTTGTTGGGGCCCTGTTAGGGGGCCCCTGCAGTGGCCATGCCATTGGCATGGGCACTGCAGGGGCCCCCAGGGGCCCCACGACACCCATTACCGCCAGCCAGGTTCTGGCGGTCAAAACCGCCAGAACCAGGCTGGCGGTAAGGGGGTCGGAATCCCCATGGCGGCGCTGCTTGCAGCGCCGCCATGGAAGATTCCCCTGGGCAGCGGGAAACTGGCGGGACACCGCCGGTTTCCCGTATCTGACCGCGGCTGTAGCGCCGCGGTCAGAATGCCGATGGGAGCACCGCCAGCCTGTTGGCGGTGCTCCTGCGGTCTTTGGCCCTGGCGGTAGTCTACCGCCAGGGTCAGAATGCCCCCCTTAGTGTCTTCCTCCTGATTGTGGATGTTTTCATCACAGAAATGTAAGGACAATTCATGATTTTAGCCAAAGTTTAAGTTTTGCAGGGCTTTGTGAGTAGAAAAGCTTGTGGGATTCATGCAAGGCACACCAGCATAGAATCTCCTGGGTATCTAGTTCATAAATGTCTGAGTTTGGTAGGTTTACAGGTGGTCCCAAATACAGCAGCTACCTCTATCGCTGATCTCTCCACCTAGAGTTGTGGGGCCTTTTTTTAGGAGGTTCTCTTGGCCCACCTACACAAGTGGGGTGCCATTGTTGTAGGGAGACATTTGGAAAATCTGAGTGGCATCTGAAATGTGTGGTTTACCAGATTCAGGAAATTTCCTTCTCAGAAATGTGAGGAAAATGTTTTGTAGTCAAAGGATTCTGGGTAAAAAAACAACTGGTGAGTGCCACGCAGTCACCCCATCCTGGATTCCCCTTGGTGTCTAGTTTTCAAAAATGTGCACATTTGCTAGATTTACCTAGGTGCTGGCTGAGCTAAGGCCCAAAATCCAGAGCTACCCACTTTGCAAACAGGGTCAGTTTTGAGTGGAAAAATGTGATGTGTCCATGCTTTGTTTTGGGCCCTTTCCTATCTTGGGGAATATGTCTACCTACACAAGTGAGGTGTAATTTTTTTCAAGAGGCTTGCATAGTGCTCAAAGATGTAGATATGATCAGCAGCTTCTGCAAGCCCAATAGGTCTCGTCGTTGTCTGCAAATCTGGAAAGTAGAGAGGGACCTTAGAAGGTCAAAATCTGACATTGAGCTGGTGTCTGCATTCCCCTCATGCAGGTAAAGCTATATGGTGACTGCATACACAAGGAGCAGTATAGCTCAACCACACTCTGGGCCTTATTATGAGTATGGCTGTCGTCAGACCCCCAGACCCATGGTGACGGTTGTAATCCGCTTGGGCAGTGCGATTTCAAGTCCCCATACAGCCAGCCTTTCCATGGTGGTGGAAGACTGGTGAAATATGGGGGTCGAGGGCCCCCATGCACAGTCCCGTTGCGCATTCCACTGCCCAGATTACAGGCAGTGGAATGCACAAGTGGTGCTGCTGCACCGGCTGCACCGGTACATTGGCGATGGCTCCATTAGGGGCCGGCGTCAATGTTAAGGCCCTGTTCACCAAAGGGCCGGCGATTAATTCTTAATAGGGCCGGCAGTGTTCAGGCCGCACAGGCAGCCTGATGGAGAAACAACTTTGTCAGGCAGCTGTTGCCACCCGCCAAAATCGTAATGAGGCCCTCTGCCTGTTGGCAGCATGCTTTGATAGGGTGTCATTAGCTAAGAGTATGCCCTCATCCTTAACTTTCAGCTTAGCAAATTATGCTCTGCATGCTTAAACGGCAGTTGGGCTCCACCTACTATATCCTAACTGGTTCGATCCAGCTTACTTAAAAACACACATTAACAAAGAGGTTGCCAAGGTGTTCTGCAGTTTTCATTTGCTGGCTTTGTTTGGGCGCACCAGTGTTTCTTGCCAGCATCAGGAATACAATCAACAAGTCAGTGATGCACTTTGCCACATGTGGAATCATCAAATTTACATCAGTTTAGCAACTGCCCAGACTTAGGTTGCGGGGAGGGGTGCATGGCAAAGCAACCACTCTGGTACCATAGTCCTAGAATATTTGGGGCCTCATTATGACCCTGGCGGTCGGTGGTAAGCTGGCAGTAGCACCGCCAACAGGCTGGCGGTGTTCCTCCAGCTATTATGACCGTGGCGCAATAGCCACGGCCATACCGCCGGCCACTCCACTATACCCCAATCACCACTGCCCTGGGGATTATGAGTCCCCGACCGTCAGCCTGGCCATAGCGGTAAACACCGCCATGGAAAGGCTAGCGGTAAGGGGGACTTGGGGTGCCCCTGCACTGCCTATGCACTTGGCATGGGCAGTGCAGGGGCCCCCAGGCATAGTCCCATCGTGCATTTCACTGCCCGAATTTCTGCACATGCTGCACATCAGCATTGCCGCCGGCTCTATTACGAGCCAGCAGCAATGTTGATGTGACTTTTCAGCTGGGCCAGCAGATGGTAACACTGTTACCGTCCGCAGGCCCAGCGGAAAAGTCAAAATAGGGAGCCAGAAATACCGCCAGCACTGGTGGTATTCTGGCGCCCCCCGCAGCTTCAGCTGTCTTCAGTGAAGACCGCCGAAGTTGTAATGAGGGCCTGGGTCTTTTGCTGTTTGCTCCTTGAATGCACAATAGCCACTGACCTTTGCAGTGACTCAACACAGTCCCTCATGCACTCACAGTTTCTTTGTTTCTAGACATATTTATAGATCTACGTTGCTGCATCTCAGGCAAGATCAACAATAAAGGACTTCAGGAATTCTCTGTTTCAGCAGTGACATAGATGTAAGTGGCAGGGTAGGTAGACAGCAAACCAATATTGTCTATGGAGTGCTGACCAGTTGCATTTTCCTTCCTACATTCATAAAGACTGTAGTTTGAACCTCATCTTGCTATCTTGTTGTACTAGCACCTAACTTCCTAACCACTTCTGTTCCACTTTTGTCACTAAATGTTAGGACCTCAGCATCTTCACTTGCAGGCTGATATGCTAATTCTAAAGCTACAGATCTTTTTTGGCAACTTGGGAGCTTCTTACAGGTGTACACCAGCAATCAATTGACAATTTGTGAGATATTAATGGGGCAGTCAGGGGATCTGCGAAGTCACCCTCAATATTTAATACCATTGATAAGAAATTTTAAACATGTTGTTGCAAGCAAATATTGTCTAATGTGAGGAAAGTCGTTTAGTGTATGGTGTGATTGTGCAAACTCACCATTTAATGAAGGCACAATTCCATATCAAGTCCAGTCCTTACCTCACTCCTGGGTAGCTGTGTCTAAGAGCACTCAGGATTTATCAAAGGAGCAAGTGTAAAGCATGAAGAAGTACAAACACAGTTATATAGTTATAAAATGCAACACAATTAAAATATGACATCACTTAATACAAATAGGTTGTATTATTATCTATAAGTAGACACTGCAATGGCAAAAATCCACCAGAGGGATCCAGAGATATGAATTGTTAAAGGAACAAAAAATCACATATTTTCACCTAGAGCAATAAATCATCGTAATCTACTGCAACTCACAGTTTAGAATTAGCCACAAAAGTAACTTCAAACAGCTGTAAAGGCTCTCCTATGGTGACCAGCTCTGGCAGAGAGCCAATCAGAGAGATTAATAACACCTTGTTGTGCAGATTCCTCTTAGTTAAAGCAGCTGCCGGTTCAGTTTCAGTGTCTGAGGGTGAAATGCCAAAGGAAGCAATCACTTGGTTCTGTTGCAAGTGTTGCAGGATGCTGAAGATACTGAGAATGCTAAGCCATTGTTGGGAATCTTCCTGTTGCCACCCTCAGTCCAGGAACACGGTGGGGTGACTTGGCCACAGCATTGATGTCCACTCGAAGTCCAGGTGAAGTCCTGTCAAACTGTTGCCAGTGGTCGACTGGTCTTCTGCTACAGCAAAACCATTGGTTCCCTTTAACTGTTAGTAACTTATTTGCTGCTGAAAGCTCAAACTACACTCAGCGATCAGGCATTCATTTTCACCAACTTCCCAAGGCAGGCTTCCTCAAGTTTTATGGCACTGTGTCTGCAACAGAGAGTCGGCAACTGACTCTTGGAGTCATCGTCTCTGTCTGAGACTTGGGGATGACTTTTCCTCCAGAAGGAAACCACAGACACAGCCTTCTCTTTGCCAGACCCAGTTGAGGCAACTTGATAGTCATCCCATCCCCTTGTACAGTCTTTGGTGCAGCCTCTCTTTCCTGGGCCCGGGAAACAGCAGGGCAGTTTCTTTTCAAGCCTCTCTCCAGTATCGATGTAATCTGATGTCTAGATGTTAGGTGGGCTGCCTTTATTTCTGTTACAAGCCAAGGGGAATGGGACGGCTAACAAGCCAGTCAGTCTGCCAGGTCCCGCCTACCTGATGATAACTTCCTGCAAGGTGTGACATCTAGTGATCCCAGAATGCACTATTCTGCCTGCTCCCAACATGGAAGAACACATGTAGCCCATCCCAGAGGTATGGCTACATTGGGGCTACATGCACATTGGAAAAACTGGCTTGGCAATACCTTTCCCCTTTCTGTCCAAGATGCCATCCTGCTTGCTAAAACGAAAGAGCAGCCCCTCACATCTGTGTCTACCATTTGCACTTCAAAGGCAGATTCCTTTTTGAAGTTCGCCCTGTGGGCTCACACCTTGTTTGCCAGGAAGAGGTCACACCTCTTTTCTCTGCAAGTCCTTTGTGTTCCTTCCTGAGAGTCATTCACACCTCTTCCCAGAAGGACAAAAGGCTATCTCAAGGACAACAGCTCGTGTACAACTGTGAATGGCCAATGAAAACTTTTGAGCTCAAAGTGGCAACTTTGTAAAGTTACCATTTGTGTAAATGTTATAGTAAATTTGTCTTGAGTAATTAGTTGGGTTTAATGCAGTGATTCTTTTGATACCTTGAAGTACCAAGTTCCACCTCCTAAATGATATCAAAAGATGTTGCCTTAATTATTGGTTAATGTATTCTATATGGCATAGTCTGTCTCCTTCAATTACTTTGCAGTGCTTTAAAGAAGTATAGAGTACACCAGTGTTGCATTGAGACCACATGGGTAGGTAATTAACCACATCTGAATTTATTTGATTGTGACACCTGTTCTTTATTCAGTTCAGATAAAAGCCATTCTAAATAGTTGTTTATTAAAAGTTATTTATTTAAAGTTTCCTGAACCACATCAAGCTGAACTTGAATCTCAAATTCTGTTTTAGAGCATTCCAAAGTGTGGGTCTGTTTATTTTCTGGGCCCACCCACATATTTCATCTGTTTGAATGATTGCTGGTCGATCTAGTGGACAAACTTTGAGTGAAGAGCTTCGACTGGGGTATTGTGAGTTGTCTTTTTCTGTAAGTATACCAGAACTTTAACTAAGTATGGTTTCTGGATTACCCACAGTATCTTTAATTTGTGTCAACAAAAAGATCATTAAGTGCCTTGCATGGACTTGATGTTGTCTCACTTACAAAGTTTGGGTGTCTAATAGTTCTGAAGTCTTAAGCGCTGTTCCAATCTGTTCTTTAGGGGGGGCGATATTACAGCAATTTAGATGCATCAGCATCAGGGTGACAGGTCTTTGAAGCTAGTCTCAGTGGTTAATTTGGAGCAGTGGAAGGATTTTATGTTTATGAAGCAGAGATCTACATATTTATACAATTTGCCACAATATTAACGAACTGAGTAAAAAATGTGTTGGCATAAAAAAAAATGTAAAAGATTTATACTTTTGTCAAGGTGGAGAGCAGAGTTCTAGTGTTTGATGGGGAGTTAACTGGATTCAGCAATTCAAATTACTCTCAGTCTTGGTATCACTCACCTAAGTGAAGCTCTGTTTCATCCACTTGGTTATGTGGTTCGTGCACAAAGAGATCCTAGTTTGATTTGGTTCTCTGGTCATAATCCAAAAGGAAATGGATTAGTGTAGTGCCAGCCAATGTTTGGAAGATCAGTGTTTTTCATGAAGCTATGCCAGTCGACAAATGTCTGCAATGAAGAGAAGGCAGAAAAAAGATTACCCCTAAGAAAAGCTGTAAAACACTGAACATTTGGACAATTGTAATGATCCGATCATTAGTGTTTCTGTTGTGTTGGTGAGAAAAGAAAGAACAGCCTCTTTCTTATAACACTCTACAGCCCAGTCGATAACCATAGTTAATTATAGTAAAAAAGTAAAATAGTTCTCAAAAGGCCATGATTCAACTGTATAACTCTGATAGCTACAGCATTTCCACCAAAAAGTCCCCCTGAACCACTCCTTCGAAAAACCACTCACCTAACTTGGGAGAAACTCAATCTAGTTCCATTTTAATCCAGAAAATATAGGGGCATAGTTGAGAGCCCCTAGTGCCATCTAATGACACATTAGTGTCATTCTTTTACACTAATGTGATGTTAGATGACCAAAATGGCCACGCCATATTTACAAAGTGGCGCAATGCATGCATTGTGCCATTTTGTAATCCTTTGCGCTACATTATGCCTGCACCTGACATAATGGATGCATAGGGGTCGTTCCCCTGTTTGGGGGGGGGGAAATGATGCAAGAAAATCTAACAGATTTCCTTGCATCATTTTTTTCAGTGCTTTTAACACCAGCTCAGAGCAGGCATTAACAGGGGCACACCAGTGAATTCAATGGGCCCCTATATACTCGGCAGGAGTAGCACCAAAATATTGATGCTATTGCACCTTACCCTGCGCCTTGGTGCACCGTATCTTAGATACGGTGCACACATGGTGGCGGTAGGGGGCGCTAAGTAGCGCAAGATAAAGTAGCGCTGCACTGGGTGCAGTACCACTTTCTTAAAATCTGCCCCATAGTTTCATATAACACCGTATTCTGTTTTTTGGGATGTACTATACTCCCTGCTAGCCTCCTAATTTATAATTATTAATTTAAATGAAAAGTTACACAATGCATGCATTTTATATGCCTACATTGCAATCTTATAAGAGCAATTTAAAAGCATTCTTGTTTATTCTCCGCTGTTGTCTTTACTTGATTCTCTGATGTGTGTATATGCCCTTTTTCGGCACTACGTTTCTCTGAAAGAAAGTGCCTTTTAATGTGTCAAGGGATAGAAAATATTATGGAAAATCAGTTGAAACGGTTTAAATTCATTAGAAAAATGTATCTTTTGACAAAAAAACTACAATAGATCAAGGTAATATTAATACTAACGACCTTTCCATAGCACCATCGATTTTCATTTGAAAGGCCAAATATATTTATGATTTATGCCTGTCCGTTAAAAAAAAGTCTGCAGTCCAATGTATTTCTTTTAGCTGCACTTATGGTTTCACCCAATTAAGCCAGATGACTGAACCCAAGCATTTTGAGCTCTTTTTCCGTACTCAAATTGTCACCTAAGCACTGGAAATGTGGGCCCCTCCCATGGGACCTCCTCTTCTGTGATGCATAGTGCCTCTCGCAAGCATGGCAGCGAGCAGAAGCGTATCCTAACACAACACTGCCTGGTGCTGGGTGACATACTGTGGGTGGCTGGGAAGCCTGGAGAAAGAGCTGCTTGCCATATTGCCGCCTCATAACTATTCGCTCAGAACAGGTTGCTGCTCATACGAAAGTGGCAGTACCACTAATCCGCATTCATTATTAATGATGCAAAATACGGTGTAAATATAGCCTTAAATATTCTGCTCCGACATTCATATGTATGAATGCAAATTGGATCACCTTAAACACTTCATACTTCAAATACCTACAGAAGAGCGAAACACTTAGCACATTACAGTGTCATTCGCCATTGTTCTTCCCCTTTAACGATTCCGAACATGGCGGAGTCAAGCTCCAGACAAACTCCACTGAGCCATATGCCATTTGCCATCTGTATCGAGCATGAAGTGAAATGTGCTCCCTCTATCTCCCTCCACTTTACAAAGCTACTTTTATGCAATGCACTTTCAACTCAGCTGCTAAGAAATATATGCAGAATTTGTTTTCCAATGAAAGTCTAATAGAGCTACCTCTTAAGTTTGGATGTGTTAAAAAATTGCCCTTTTCACAGCTGATAAAATATTACTACAAATTAATCCTCTGAGAATATAATATGTTCCTATTTATTACTTTCAAGTGTGAAGGTTCTGCTGCAATTAATGTTGCCTGTTCTACTGCACTGTATATAGATGTCTGCAGACTTGTCCTTGAAGCTGGGAATATATATGAAAATTATAATTTTCTAGGCAAAATTGTATTAATTTCTTAAACTATGTTGCGCAGTGTTGTAGGAAGGTCAAAATCCCCGTAGTTTCTCTCCAGATATATTATTGCTATTAAGCTCCATTTGAGTTCTAAAAGCTGTAAATTAAAGTGCCTTAAGGGTATGACATAATGTTATTTGTAGGCTACTGATAGCTTGGATTAATATGGGATATAAACCACTTTAAAAATTAAACAACCCTATTTCCTTTTGTAACGAGATTAATTTGTTTATTTGACCCCTAATAATTTTAATTAACTCCCACTTCAAGGAGTTCAGCACACTATATATACAAATTAATTTGTTATTTTTACCGACCTGTCTTGATGTTTGTAGCTACTACTTTGTGAACTGAAAATAGTCCTCATTACATAACAAACACAGTGATCCTCTTACAAGCGGATATTGTTGGGGTGGGTAGGTAAACCTAAAGCACTTGATGTTACTGATTTTATGATATAAGTTAGACTAGAACACTTGCTCTCAGACGCGCCTCACATACATCGGTATCACCCCCTCATATACACACCCATGCAAAGAAATGAAGCAGACACATTCATGCACATGTATTCCAAAGCCCATACGCACACATTTGCATTGGCATACATACTCATAAAATATGCATTCATAGAGAAAATAAAGTTGACACCAATTCACACACTCATGTACATGTAGACAAATAGATACACACACAAACACACATACAGTATCACTAACACGCATACACACATATAGAACGACATGAAGACACAGCTTCAAACATACTCATGCTGGTGTGTACAAGTGCACAAATGAACTTGCAAACACACACACACAAACGCACGCACACTGTGCAAAAAGAATTAAACATCCAAATGTACTAGCATGTAATTGTACAAATGCACACTTAAACACTGGAACATAGCTTATGCGGATAAAGTCAAACAGACGCAAATGCACTCATGCTAACACACAAATGCATCGACTTACACTAACCCAAAAAAATAACAACATACACACAAAAAATACAGACACAAAGTCAGACGTGCTCATGCACTCAAATATTCATACGTCCACATGCACTCCCACGTACACACACACACACCCACACCCACACCTACATACATTTATTAGTGATGAGAGTGTTGAATGCATCTGCTAGGTACAATTGCATAAAATCTGTTTTATAATTATATTTTCCCATTAATGTTGCCGAAATAAATGATTACAGTTTATTGCTAATAGTCATTCATGTCCCAAAAGAGGTCTTCAACACCTCACATTATGCGCAACTGCTTTTTAATTGGTTGACAAGAACCATGAAAAAAATACTGATTTTTAAGTGGATTGAATGACGGTTTGCTTTCTTGGGTTTCTTTATTCATCAGCAGAAGTCTATGTAACATCCTGTTATGTCTCTCGTTTATTTACAATCTCAACCTTAGTATTTATTTAGGTTAAGCGCCCACCTCTGAGGGAGTTGAACATATCAGCACTTGTATAATCTGAATATTACACTCCATTCATGTTCTGCCCACAGAGCTCTTTTGATAGACAGCGCACTCAAGAAATTTGCATAAAGAAAAGTAACTGACAACTGGGGTCAGACTCTCCCTGTTTAATGACACTGCCAGTTACACATTTTGAATTGTTTAAATAAGAGTCTACAGCTTCAACAATCATCATCTCAGTGGTTCCACTTTTCATACCTAACAGCCAGAAAACTGACACGTAATTACACACTTACTGATGGTATCTCCAATGCTGATAATTAAAATTGCCACGGGAGGATTGCGATTGCTAGTCTACAGCTGGGATGTTGTCAAGAGGTAGGGGCTCCTGCAGCTTTCAAGGCTATCTTTCTAAAAGTGGACCAGGGGCGCCTATATCGGAGTAACAGGAAGGCCAGTGGCAATTATTCGCAATGTCTCACACAAATGAAGATAATCTATTAGTAAGACAATGCGTGAAACAAAAAACACAACGAGCCACAGGCCAAACTGCCTTTTTTTTGGTCCCAGATCCATCAAGCATTGTTCTTTTTGGTACATGTTGTTTTATCTGAAAATATCAGAAACTTGATTTCAGTGAAACGTGTCTTCACTTCACAAGAGAGCCCATTCGTAAAAAAAATTATGTAGGGCAGGAATAATTCAAGGAAGGAAGAGAACAAGACTCCGAATTTCACATCACACACCTTTCTAGACACGAGCTACAGGGTTAAATGCTAGAATAAGGAACGTTCAGTTATCTTAGATGATTAAAATTTAAACTGAAGGGCCATCTCAAAGTAGCACACAAAATTGCCTGGGATAAATTGCACATTCTACTTATTTTATTAGTGTATAGACTAGATTCTACCTTACTGTTACGAAGATTGACGTTTTACAGGTTCTTAAGTGTTCTCATAGAAGCGATTTTTCTCATGAGAATGCTCATATTAGAGATATGACCCATAACTGCATTCGTGTGTTGCTCCACTGTTACTTCAGTCAGTCCCTGCGCAGACTGAAAAAAAGTGCAGTGCCACCAAGCAGACCGGGTAATAACAACTCTGTGCCGCCTTTATTGTGGTCTGGACGCCTTGTCTGCTTCCTAAACCCCGTCCATTTGTTCCTCATACTGTTCCAGGCCCTTTCTTTTGTTTGTTCTTTATTCTATTGTGAGCACTCTGCTGCCAATCACCCAGCTGCTCAGACCAGTTTTATGTGTGCACATGGCTAATTATCATACATGCTCACAAGGCCTTCTAGGGTGCACTGAGTGTCTACATGATTTACAGCTTGGATTTGTAAAGGAGGGACGCCCAGGAGGGGAGGTCAGAGGAATCAGATTTGAACAAAAGAAAAGGGGGTCCAGAATTACGTATGCAGTACATCGGTCCAAAGAGCAGCTGCGCCCCAGCAGAAATAGGCATCTGCCGCGGTGGGCACCAGCTGCCTTCTAGGGGGACATAGATGGATCGAAATAGTGCGGGGAGGTATTGAATAATTAATATATGGCCAAAATCAAGATTCTTCATCGTCACAATTTCATTCACTGGACATATGAGCACTTGTTTTTCAAATTTATGGAAGTGCTCATGAAAAAGAAAGACACGATCAGCAATCAAAATTCAAAGCTCATCAATGCATTGCGGTGTTTAATCACATACTTCAGTTATGCTTGCTCACGAATGGTAGACCTCTTTAAACCAACCCCTGAAACAACAACACAGTTTAATATATTTGTGTATAAACATTCTTAGGAAAACTTATATGTAATTTATGTGGGAAACAGCTCTTTGGTGTCACCACCCTAGGATCAGTGAATAGTCGTTGTCACAAAGGAACTTCTTTTTTAAGCAACCCTTGGCGACAGAAAGCACCAAAGGAAAAAAATGAACACATGGCTTTATGTGAACATTGCCTACCTTGTTTTGCTTTATATAGTCAATTTATCTAAATTGTGGACAGTTTGTTGCATTATAATTGCACGCAGCATTTGTATTCTTCAAAGTTTAATGAAGCCATGCTCTTGAAGCCAGTCTTTAAAGTTTTCATCTGCAATTCGTTGATTAAACAGGGCACAATGATCACTTTTCCCACATTAAAGGTTTTATGTGAGAGGACTAAGTTAAGATGCCGTTGGCATCATCACAAAACATTTCAACAGGCACTACTTCATGTCCTTATTTGTAAGTTAAGGTAGTGTTTGTTCCAACACCTTTTTAGCACCATATTATGAAAGCTGTATTATGGAGATGGTAATGTGTAACAAGATCATTTGTGCACACTTCTTGTGTGGAATTTTGTTGTAGTGGTGATGTGTTCTCTTGTTTTTGAACTGTTGACATTTTGTGCAGCATTATTGCAATGTAATTTTGATGTCTTGTACTGAAGTTGTTGTGTTGCTCTCTGTTTTGATTATTTTTTCTGATATATATATATATATATATATATATACATATATATATATATATATATATGTATATATATATATATATTGTTGGAGTGTAGCTTTTATATTCAATATTAACATGAAAAGCTTGCAAAATAATTTATAATGAAGCTGCATAGAAAACGTGATAGAAGGAAATTAATGTGAGCGTCTGAAATGTGCCCACGGGGAGTGGCCACCAATGTATACAAGGATTAATGTAATTGACTAATAATGAGTTAATAATGTACTAATGTATGATTTTGTATTAGCACTAAGAATTATGGGGGTTATTACAACTTTGGAGGAGGTGTTAATACATCCCAAAAGTGACGATAAAGTGACGGATAATACCACCAGCCGTATTACGAGTTCCATAGGATATAATGGACTCGTAATACGGCTGGTGGTATATCCGTCACTTTACTGTTGCTTTTGGGACAGATTAACACCTCCTCCAAAGTTGTAATAACCCCCTATATGTTAAGGTTTTCCCAAATCACTCACTAGGCCTTAGTTAGCAAGGGTCTGCGCCTAGCTGCCTGGTCTCATATTAAATGTGTTTTTCTAACGTGCAATGTGTCGTATTCCTGAAGGACATGGAACTGTACTTTTCCAGAAGCTAGAGATGTGTGTGTAACTGTAGTAAATTCTTTCTCATGAGACCCGACTTGCTCAAGGAGCCATTCTTGCTGAATGCAACAGTGTAATTCGCAACAGGTACAAGGTCGCCCAAACTGCTAAAGACAATGGAGCTACTGACTGAAGCAAGGAGTATAACTTTTCCTACCTGACATTCTACCCATTGAAGACGTAAATCGCAGGAGCCAATAAACTGCATGAGAACTGTTTTAGGTGAAAATTCTAGTAAGGTGATCAACGGATTATTGGACAGAGATATTGCTGCACCAAATATTGACCAATTGGAAATTAGAGACTTGTCTTGCAAATTCGATTTAACAACATGGTACAAGGAGAAATCAGCCAATAGAGGGACACCCCTGCTATTACTCTGGCATTCCGTTTCAATCTTCGCTGTTCTGATACTTTAAACAATCCTCATCTTTCCTTGCCCCATAACGCACTTCTCCTCCTTATGAGGGATGAGCTTTCTGCCCTGTTTGCTGAGACTTTGCTGTTCTATCCTGGCTGATGGCGGATCGACTGCTGCCCTGAGGACAAAGACTGAGTCTGTATGCTGACTGTGAGAAAGTAGCCTCTTTCTAGCCTTGTTACCCCCACTTTTGGCCTGTTTGTGAGTATATGTCAGGGTGTTTTCACTGTCTCACTGGGATCCTGCTAGCCAGGGCCCAGTGCTCATAGTGAAAACCCTATGTTGTCAGTATGTTTGTTATGTGTCACTGGGACCCTGCTAGCCAGGACCCCAGTACTCATACGTTTGTGGCCTATATGTGTTCCCTGTGTGATGCCTAACTGTCTCACTGAGGCTCTGCTAACCAGAACCTCAGTGGTTATGCTCTCTCTGCTTTCCAAATTTGTCACTAACAGGCTAGTGACTAAATTTACCAATTCACATTGGCATACTGGTACACCCATACAATTCCATAGTATATGGTACTGAGGTACCCAGGGTATTGGGGTTCCAGGAGATCCCTATGGGCTGCAGCATTTCTTTTGCCACCCATAGGGAGCTCTGACAATTCTTACACAGGCCTGCCAGTGCAGCCTGAGTGAAATAACGTCCACGTTATTTCACAGCCATTTACCACTGCACTTAAGTAACTTATAAGTCACCTATATGTCTAACCTTCACCTGGTGAAGGTTGGGTGCAAAGATACTTAGTGCGTGGGCACCCTGGCACTAGCCAAGGTGCCCCCACATCGTTCAGGGCAAATTCCCCAGACTTTGTGAGTGCGGGGACACCATTACACGTGTGCACTGTACATAGGTCACTACCTATGTACAGCGTCACAATGGTAACTCCGAACATGGCCATGTACCATGTCTAAGATAACGGAATTGTCACCCCAATGCGGGACAATTCCATGATCCCCGGGTCTCTAGCACAGAACCCTGGTACTGCCAAACTGCTTTTCCAGGGTCTCCACTGCAGCTGCTGCTGCTGCCAACACCTCAGACACGTTTCTGCCCTCCTGGGGTCCAGGCAGTCCTGGCCCAGGAAGGCAGAACAAAGGATTTCCTCTGAGAGAGGGTGTAACACCCTCTCCCTTTGGAAATAGGTGTGAAGGCTGGGGACGAGTAGCCTCCCCAGCCTCTGGAAATGCTTTGATGGGCACAAATGGTGCCCATCTCTGCATAAGCCAGTCTACACTGGTTTAGGGATCCCCCAGCCCTGCTCTGGGGTGAAACTGGACAAAGGAAAGGGGAGTAACCACTCCCCTGACCTGCACCTCCAGTGTGTCCCAAACCTCTGCCATCTTGGAAACAGAGGTGTCTGTGGCACACTGGACTGCTCTGAGTGGCCAGTGCCAGCAGCTGATGTCAGAGGCTCCTTCTGATAGGCTCTTACCTCTCTTGGTAGCCAATCCTCCTTCCTAGGTAGCCAAACCTCCTTTTCTGGCTGTTTAGGGTCTCTGCTTTGGGGAATTCTTCAGATAACGAATGCAAGAGCTCACCAGAGTTCCTCTGCATCTCCCTCTTCACCTTCTGCCAAAGGATCGACCACTGCTCAGGACGCCTGCAAAACCGCAACAAAGTAGCAAGACGACTACTAGCAACCTTGTATCGCTTCATCCTGCTGGCTTTCTCAACTGTTTCCAGGTGGTGCATGCTCTGGGGGTAGCCTGCCTCCTCTCTGCACTAGGAGCTCTGAAGAAATCTCCTGTGGGTCGACGGAATCTTCCCCCTGCAAATGCAGGCACCAAACGACTGCATCACCAGTCCTCTGGGTCCCCTTTCAGCACAACGAGCGTGGTCCCTGGAACTCAGCAACTCTGTCCAAGTGATTCCCACAGTCCAGTGACTCTTCAGTCCAAGTTTGGTGGAGCTAAGTCCTTGCCTCCCTACGCTAGACTGCATTGCTGGGTACCCCGTGATTTGCAGCTGCTCCGGCTCCTGTGCACTCTTCCAGGATTTCCTTTGTGCACAGCCAAGCCTGGATCCCCAACACTCTAACCTGCAGTGTACAACCTTCTGAGTAGTCCTCCGGCGTCGTGGGACTCCCTTTTGTGACTTCGGGTGGACTCCGGTTCACTTTTCTTCTAAGTGCCTGTTCAGGTACTTCTGCAGGTGCTGACTACTTCTGTGAGGGCTCCCTGACTTGCTGGGTGCCCCCCCCCATCTCCTCATCCAAGTGGCAACATCCTGGTCCCTCCTGGGCCACAGCAGCATCTAAAATCCCTAACTACAACCCTTGCAGCTAGCAAGGCTTGTTTGCGGTCTTTCTGCGTGGGAACACCTCTGCAAGCTTCTTTACGATGTGGGACATCCATCCTCCAATGGGGAAGTTCCTAGTCCTCTTCGTTCTTGCAGAACACCAAGCTTCTTCCAACAGGTGGCAGCTTCCTTGCACCCTCAGCTGGCATTTCTTGGGCTCCTGGCCACTCTCGACACTGTCAGGACTCTTGGACTTGGTCCCCTTGTCTTACAGGTACTCAGGTCTGGAAATCTACTATTGTTGCATTGCTGGTGTTTGTTCTTTCTGCAGAATCCCCCTATCACGACTTCTGTGCTCTCTGGGGGTAGTAGGTGCACTTTACACCTACCTTTCAGGGTCTTTGGGTGGGCTATTTTTATAACCCTCACTGTTTTCTTACAGTCCCAGCGACCCTCTACAAGCTCACATAGGTTTGGGGTCCATTTGTGGTTCGCATTCTACTTTTGGAGTATATCGTTTCTGTTGCCCCTATACCTATGTGCTCCTATTAGAATCTACTGTAACTTTACATTGCTTGCATTACTTCCTTTAGCTATTATCTGCATAATTTTAGTTTGTGTACATATATCTTGTGTATATTTCTTATCCTCATACTGAGGGTACTCACTGAGATACTTTTGGCATATTGTCATAAAAATAAAGTACCTTTATTTGTAGAATATCTGTGTATTGTGTTTTCTTATGATATTGTGCATATGACACCAGTGGTGTAGTAGGAGCTTTACATGTCTCCAAGGTCAGCCTAAGCTGCTTTGCCATAGCTACCTTCTATCAGCCTTAGCTGCTAGAAACACCTCTTCTACACTAATAAGGGATAACTGGACCTGGCACAATGTGTAAGTACCTCTGGTACCCACTACAAGCCAGGCCAGCCTCCTACACGGCCCCATTCCGGAGGGTAACTATATGATGATGAATTGTAATTGTCTGTTTGCCTTTCCTTTCTAGGTACCAACTGCTCTTTTGATAGAGGCCATGGTTTAGATGTTTTCTAAATTTGTGCTACTAAATTGTTTTGCATGAAGCCCAACATGCTGATGCTAATTAGAGGATAGTTTAGGAGTTCACTAATTCGGATGCAAATAGACAAGTGACTGAATCTTGCTTTGTTGAATAATGTGCTAATGATACTCTGCTAAAGCTGATTCATCTTGAGGTAGTGCTTTGTTCTAGTGTTCATGATCTTTGCTTTGTTTAAGTCATATTCAAGTTGCCACATTGAGACATTGCTGATGTGTTTTCTGGTATTGGGACTAATAAACTTGCAAGTAGAGTGTAATAAATAGGGATAAAATATCATAAATCTTACTAAACTTGTGTGGTTATTCCTGGCTGTAGGGTCATGGTGTGTTCCGATTCTTATTAGTTGATTTGATTGATCGCTATTGTGAATATTGATGGGATTATTGATTTATTGATTGCAATGCAGAATAGAGATCCCGTCTTAAGGTGTCTCCAATCAGGGTCAAAAGATTTGTTGGCCTAAAATGAGTCCTCGTGTAAGTAAAGTAGCTAGGTCGGGACGCGTTATCATATATATATATATATATATATATATATATATATAGAGAGAGAGAGAGAGCATATATATATATATATATATATATAGATATATATATATATATATAGATATATATATAGAGAGAGAGAGAGAGAAGAGAGAGCGAGTGAGAGAGAGAGAGATACACACACACTAAAAGATTAAGGTTTAAAAAATAAAAGTTAAAGGAACATTATAGTTGGGTAAAAATCACTGAAATTCACCAGTTATACTTATATCAACTAACTGTTATTTGTTCCATAATGTAACTATACCTCAAGCCCTCACCATACAATGATGAGATGACAAGAGCGCAGGCTTTATCTCAGAACTTTATAAATTGGCAAGTTACAATGCCAATCATTTTGTGCTGGAACATCTATCTATCTATCTATCTATCTATCTATCTATCTATCTATCTATCTATCTATCTATCTATCTATCTATCTATCTATCTATCTATCTATCTATCTATCTATCTATCTATCTATCTATCTATCTATCTATCTGTCTATCTTTCTATCTATCTATCTATCTATCTATCTATCTATCTATCTATCTATCTATCTATCTATCTATCTATCTATCTATCTATTTCTTCATATTCATATATTAACTTCTGGATTCACCAGTGGGTAGTTGTAATTAGGACCTTGTTTCCATAGAATTTTATTTTTTGATTTGCCTATGTCTTTGGAACTGTTTGACGAATCTTCATACATTAACAAAAAAACAAATGTGCTCAAACATCTTGTGCATGGAAGGATATGGGATGATCTGTCAAACAGGGGCTAAGAAAAAGAAGGAGTCAAAAAAGTATATTTCCCATGTTAATTCCTTCCTATAGATTCTTTAGACATGCCTACTGCTGGAACCATTGGATGCAATTACACCAAATTTGGTAGAAAGATAGCTTTTGGTTTAGAGATCATGCATCACCATGGACTGCTAATTAGCACATATGCCTACCTATAACGTCCCTGTAAGCTTTGTTTTTTAAGTGAATAGATAGATAGATAGATAGATAGATAGATAGATAGATAGATAGATAGATAGATAGATAGATAGATAGATAGTTAGATAGATTACCTAGTGGCGGTCGAAACTAGGTAGTTATAGTTAGGATCATTTGCCAAAGAAAAAGCTTTTTGTGTGTTGCTAATAATTTTGGCACCATTTGACGAATGTCCATTAAAAGTTTCCAAAAAGGTTCTACTTTTTGACTAGTTTGTGATGGCAAGTTTCGGGTGATCCATCAAGTGGGAGTCGAAAAAAAAGGGGGCATCCCAAAATGCAGGATCCTCATGCATTTTCCACAGATTTTTTAAGACGGACTGCAAGAAAAACTGCTGAATGGAATAACAACAAATTTGGTAGGAACCTAGATCATGGTCCACAGATTGTGCTTTATGAGATTTGGTGTAAATCTGTTCACTAGTTTCTGAGATATTAGGGGTAAAAAATATAGATATTTGGATGGTTGGGCTCACAAGAGCCTCAGAAACTCTAGCAGGAGTGCCAATTTAAAAATAAAGCATTCTGATTGCTCCAGGGAGCTTTATTTTCCTTGGGCCTTCACGCTTCCATGGGAGTCAGACTCCCGCACATGCTCCGATTGGCTGCTAACAACACAAGGAAAATGTTCAGGCAGCTATTACAAAACTCAGGGACTTTAGTCCCTCTACTGAAGATATAAAAAGATAAATATATATGATGTAAGTTAAGGATATCCTAACCCCGTAGGCCCAATGGTGGAGACCTGCTGGGGCCAAAAAAAAAGAAAAACAGTAAAAAATGCCTTGACTCTTCAAGACTCTTTAAGGATAAAACAAAATGGCAGGAGGGTGCATTTAAATCCCTAATGCCCCAGGTTGCCTACCCAGGGGCTGATTTCATATTACCTGATCCTAAAGAGACCCACGGGAACCCACTCCCAGGGGCCAGCATCATTAATTATTGGGACTAGGTGACCCCACTCCCTGAGTCTTGAGAGGTCCCAGGGCCCCACCCTGGGGCCAAAATAAAAGGAAATGGGGAGGGGGGCTGCACGGTGCCCTCCCCAAGCATTGAATGGCCCTGGGAACCTCACCCCAATGGCTGAAATTTAAGGAAATGGGAAGAAGCGAGTGGGCCCCTTCGAGAGCCTGAAAAGGTCTGGGGAGTCCACCCCATGGCTGATTCCATTAAGGAAGGTGGACCACACGATCCCCGCCCCAGAGCCATTAATGGCCTTGGGGACCCCATCCCCTGTGACCAGCTAAGATGCTATTTCCCATTGAGCCCACCCCAGGCACACAGCAGTTCACCTGCCCACAGCTGTGCAGCCAGAAAATCCTGTGTTTGCTCTCGCTTGGTAGGAGCATTGTTAAATCTCCCCCCAAGTGGGAGCAAGCAACAAGTCCATTCCCTGTGGAGGGGTGCTTCAAAAATGGTCAGGCCCACTGGGATCAGTCTTTAGATCTGTTACTCTGCCTACAGTGATGCAGGCAGAGACACAGACCCAAGTAGTGCTCTCATCCACAGAAAGTAGCATTAGATGTTGTGCCCTGTGGGCAGGAGCAATATCTGGTTCCACTGAATGTAGGGAGCTGTCTGGGGCCGTGAGGGCCATTGGGCTACCTCTGTGGCACCCAAGGACACTATTTTGGGTGTCCTGGGTGTCACCTAGACATCAGCCTTTTATTGTACTGGACTCTGGGAAATGGGATCCCTGGGGCCACAATCAGCCCAGGGAGAGGAACTGTGTGTCACTGGCCCACAAAAACTGGGCCCTGGGAAATAGGGTTCCTGGCCATGTGCCCCCCTCCCCAAACAAGCATGCCAGGCCCTGATGAATGGGGTCCCTGGGGCCAAAATTAGGCTGGGGAGGCTGGTCTCTTCCTCCTCTTAATGAAACTGGGCATTGGAGGATGAGATCCCTGTGGCAGAAATCAGCCTGGGGGTCCTGTAAAAAAGCCCCAGGCCCCAATGAATGGGGTCCCAGGGGCCAAATCAGCCTGGGAAGGGAGACTACATGCACCCTCTCCCTTTAAAATGCATAAGGCCCCAGGGATGGGGTACCTGGGGCCAAAATGTTGACTGGTGGAAGGGGACCATTTGCCCCTCCTCTTGAAGTGTGCACAGGACCGGGCAGTGGGCTTCCTGAGGGAAAAATCACCCTGGAGAGCACCCCTCCCCATAAACATTGCCCTAGGGCCAAAATTGTCCCTGGGAGGGGAGCCACACATGCCCCTCCTCTTTATTTATTTAGTTAGAGTGGGATATGGGGTACCCAGGGCCTATAAAGGCTTTGGGAAGGATGCCCCTCAGCACCCTTGATTTTTATTTAAATAAGTGGCCATGGGGGATACGATCTCAGGGGTTGATAATGGCTCAGGAAGTGGAGGCATACAGCCTCTCTTCCCTTTAAATAAAAAATGCCCTGAGAGTTGGGGACCTCAAGGCCAGGCCCTTTGGCCAGCCACCTACTGCACATGGCTGAAGGAGACTATGCGCAGCATCGGGTTGGCATTTACTTATGATAATTAAGTATCAGAGTAAGTTTAAAAAAATCCCTAGAAATTCACTGGAAAAAACAAAGGTTAAATAACTGTTGGAAATAACTCTTTCTGCAGGGTCACCTCTAAATTGTTTGTCTTGTTCCCTCCACTTTTTTCCTAATCTTTTGTTGGCTTTTGGACTCTGAGCACTTTACCACTGCTTACCAGTGCTAAAGTGATTCTCCCCTAAACATGGTAAAATCTTTGTATACACAATTGGCATATTAATTTACTTGCAAGTCTCTTGTGAAGTGGTATACCATGTACCCAGGACCTCTAAATTAAATGCTACTAGTGGGCCTGGCAGAACTGATTGAGCCGTCCACGTAAGTAGCCCTTCAAACAGTCTCAGACCTGCTGCTGCAGAGCCTATGTGTTCAGTTCCACTGCCATTTTGACTTGGCATTTAAAAACTACTTGCCAAGCCTTGTACATCCCTTTTATTACATATAAGTCAACCCTGAGGTAGGTCATGGATAGCCCACATGGCAGGGTGCTATGTAACTAAATGGCAGGACATGTACTTCAAAAAGTTACATGTCCTGGTAGTGAAAGGTAATATTTTTTCACTACTATGAGGCCTAATCCTATCATAGGGCAGCATTGGGAATTTTGTAATATACTTTTAAGCTGTAATTCCTGATCGGACAGGAGTAGATACATCATGTTTCATAACATTGGAATGGTAAGGATAAATCCTCTTTACAAAGGGCTCACCTGCATTCATCTCCATTCTGACAGACCTTCCGGGCTGGAAGGGTGGAGGGTAGCTAATACATACACTTCAATAGGGAAGTGCCTGTCCCCATACAAAGGGCTGATTAACTCCTACTGGTTGTCTGGAGTCAGGACAAGGAGGAAAGGATATCTCTGCACTTAAAAATGTATATGCCTTCACTAAGGTAGGCCCTAGGTACTCCATCGGGCAGGGTGCTATGTAACTAAAAGGCAGAACATGTACTTTTAAGTTTTACATGTGCTGGTAGTCAAACACTCAATAACTGCCAAAGTCATTTTTTCACTACTGTGAGGCCTCCTCCTCTCAGAGGCCAGCATTGGGAATTATAATATACTTTTAAGCTGTAATTCCTGATCAGAAAGGAATAGCTACATCATGTTTCATATCATTTAAATGGTAATGATAAATCCTCTTTACTGGTAAATTTAAATTTAACATTACTATTTTTTAAATGTCACTTTTAGAAAGCGGACATTTCTCTGCTCTTAGTGCTCTGTCTGTCTGTCTTAGTGCATGTCTGGGCTAGGTGACAGCTACACTTTGTGCATTTCCTCTAGATAGCCATCAACACAGGAAGGGTGTGTTTGACAAATAACTCATCAGCATTCATCTGCATTCCGATGGGCCTACACCTAAGGTAGTTGTATCTGTGATTACAATAATGATGGTTAATATTCTCCTGAACTATTTTGTACTTACTGTCAGGACTCTAATGCCATGGTAAGTAATAAACCGATATGTGGAAAACGGAGCTTGGATGATGCCATCAGAGATGTCATAAATTATGTCATAGAACATGTTATGAGTGTTGTCAAATGTGAGGTGATAAGCAGTGCATGGTGGGATGCAAATTATTAATTGTGCCGCTGTCTGGAAGGTGTTGGGGTGATTCATCAAGCGGGGCTGAGAAAAAGGGAGGGTCCTAAAACTTGTTTTCCCCATACAATTTCCCATAGGGATTTTGAACATGAATACAGCTTGTACTGTTGAAAGGAATTACACTAAATTTGGCAGAAAGATAGATCTTGGCCTTTGTTTTAAATCTACTCATTAGTTTTTAAGCAATATAAAGAAAAGAAGGTTTCGTATATCTAGGGATTGGGAGGGTGATGTCATATCTGAGGTCACAAGCAGTGCATGGCAGGAGTGCAACGTTTAGTTAGCTGCTAACTATAACTGGTGAAGTTCTGTGTTTTTTTAAATCAGAACATTAATTTTATCACAGACATATTTACCTAACTATACTGTTACTTTAACCAGTGTTTTGTCAGTAAATTTCTAAGGTTTTGTTAAAAAAAAAAACAGCTCCTTTTATCACACCATAACTATAACGTAACGTTACTTTAACCTTTGATTTTATCAATGAATATATATATATATATATGTATATATATATATATATATATATGTATATATATAGGCCTAGAGCTATATAGGTATATGCATACATATATAGTCACTGAAAAATAGGTTACAAGGAAGTTATAGTTAGGAAATAGAATTTAAAAAAGAAATCATAGACATTCACGCATAAAAAAAAGCGAAGGTTACAGGGACTTTATAGTAAGGTTTTCAATTTACTCAAACAAAACCATAGAAATTCAGCAGCTATAGCTAGTTATTTGAATACATCTAACTCTTGCCCTAATGTAAATATAACACACGCCCCTGCCATGCACAGTTTTCTCTTTAACCATTTGACTGACGAAGTTTCATTGATATTTTTAATGACGTTATTAAAGTTGTCATGAGTGCTGTAATATCTGGGATAATTAGCAGTTCATGGTGAGGGCACAAGTCATAGTTACCTTAGGGTCTTTGGCCATTTGAGGCAGGGTTTGGCCCTGCGCCTACCCACTATTGCCTCCTAATCCTGCATCACTTACAGTGAGAAATGTTCCGACAAATAGAAAAAAATGTATTTGACAAGTAAAAAGAATGAGATGTCCTTTCTGTATGTACCTTAAATATTTAAAGTTGAAAAGAATTTAAAGGTGAGAAATGACAGCTGACACACCTAGACTGGAATCCTCAACCTGCTGTGTGAGGGTACGAGATCTTAACCACTATGTCATAGATGACTCCTTGGTGTGCAGTTTTCAGACATCTCCATGACATTCCACCAAAATGTGGTGATGGGAAAAGGGCATAAATGTCCCATTAAAGGAATTTTTAACATTCTAAACACAATTAAATAAGCAGACACACTGCCATGAATTACCATGATTTGAGCCTTCAACCTACTGAATGACAGTCCAAGAGCTTTACCAGCAGGCCAGACAGGACTTGCACTTTTTTGACACCCCTTTTTCTCGGCCCCCGCTTGACGTGATCACCCTGAAACTTCCCATGCACAGTGAGATATGTGGGCACCCTTTTTTGGGAAATGTTGTAAATATTCATCAAACAGTGCCAAAGATATAGGCAAGTCAAAAAACTATTTTTCTATGGAAACTAGGTCGTAACTATAACTTCCTACTGGCGACCGACAGTAGGTAATATAGGTCTTTGTAATTGCATCCAATGGTTCCAGCAGTAGGCATGTCTAAAGAATCTATAGGAAGGAATTAACATGGGAAATATACTTTTTTGACTCCTTCTTTTTCTTAGCCCCTGTTTGACAGATCATCCCATATCCTTCCATGCACAAGATGTTTGAGCACATTTGTTTTTTTGTTAATGTATGAAGATTCGTCAAACAGTTCCAAAGACATAGGCAAATCAAAAAATAAAATTCTATGGAAACAAGGTCCTAATTACAACTACCCACTGGTGAATCCAGAAGTTAATATATGAATATGAAGAAATAGATAGATAGATAGATAGATAGATAGATAGATAGATAGATAGATAGATAGATAGATAGATAGATAGATAGATAGATAGATAGATAGATAGGTAGATAGATAGATAGATAGATAGATTGACAATTAGATAGATATACTGGCACTCAATGATTGGTATTGTAAGTTGCTGATTTCTAAAGTTTTGAGATAAAGTCTGCACCCTCTCCATAACATTATTCATTGTATGGTGAAGTCTTGAGGTATAGTGACATTACGTCACAAGCAAGAGTTGATATAAGAGTAACTGCTTCATTTCTGTGGTTTTGTTAGTTTAAAACATTATAGGCTGAATTAGAAATTTGGCAGACAGTTTGCACTGTTTGCCGGATGTCTGACGGGGAGGTTTCCGCCACACTGGCTACCTCCTTGCAGACCCATTAAGAGTTTCCCACTGGGCTGGTGGGCAGAAACCAAGGCTTCTGCCCAACAACCTAGCGGGAAACAGGTGGTAACGTTGTCTCTGTCTCATAATCAAGCCGGCCACCGCAGTATGCACCAGCACCTATGCCAAGTGCGTGGGCAGTGCACAGGCCTCCTTCTAGCCTACTGCACCTGTTCTTCACCAGCCTTTTCAGGGCGATGAAACCGCCCTGAAAAGGCTGGTAGAGAATGAGGCCATAAACCGCAGGGCAGCATTGAATGCAGTGCTGCCCTGGTAGATTACGATCTCCACCACCATCAGGCCTTCAGTATCATGGATCCCGGCGGAACCCTGGGGGTCTGACTGCCCAGGCCTTTATGTGGCGGTCGGACTGCCACAGCAGCGGCTGAAAACCACCAGCCTCACAATGAGGCACAATGTTTTGACTCATATTTTTCCCTTACTATAACGTCCCTTCTACCTTTGTTTTTAAAACATTTCTTTTTATAGTATATATGTATTACTCAGATGGTGGTCACTATTGGGCAGTTATAATGAGGTCTACGTTACCACAGGAAAATCATTTTATTGATTTGGCTATAACTTCGGTAGCATTTGACAAATCTTCACAAAACAAAAAAAAATGGCTCATCCACCTCAGATCCTTTCAGGACGGCACCCAATACTCCACCAGTGAGTGTTGTCTTGAAACGTGTGTGTGTGTGTGTAAAATAATTTTATTTATATCACATTGGTATGATAAGTACAGTATAATGTGTATGTGTCTGTGTATAACAATTATAAACAATTATGCCAATTATGTTATTATTTTAAGAAGTAATAATAAATCTAACTTAAAATAATCAAACTAAAAATAAAATTCTAACTAAATATTAAACTTTTTGTTAGAATTTAAAATTCATTCATTGCACAATAAATAGCAAAGTTTAACCCCTTCACTGCTGGGCCTCCCCTGACCTTTTTTGGCTGTTTTGGGTAGTTTGCGTTAAGGCCTCCATGACATTAGTTCACATAAGTTATCGAAACCAAATTTCCATGATTTTTTCCAACATAATGGGGATTCCTAAAGTATCCAGGGATCATGGATTCCCTTAGAGGGGACTGATACATTAGCCAAAAGTAAAAAAAAAAAGGTTTTTTGTTGAGAAAAATGGGAAAACAAGCTGCAGAAGAAAGTGTCTGTTTTCTTGCAAATAAAGACGCTGCATCAGTACATTATGACAAAGTCAGTATGAGGGATAGAACCTTACCTTCTTTTATATATGCCTAATCATCAACAGCTCTTAGTGACCTAGTTCAGGATGTGTGTAGTCTATCAGTTGTGCTTTTAAAAAGGTAATTAGCAGAAAACTGCTGATTTACCGCCAGATACCTGTTATAAAGTCTCAATCTGTGGCACCATGCACCATGCACATTGTTCTAATTTGTCCTAGGTTTAATGTGCTTCACCAGGAGTTCTTAAGGCCATTTTTACTGACCACAGGTTTAAGACAGGCCAGACTTGCTCTTTTATACTTACAGATTTTAACTAGAACAAAAGTGTGTTATAATGTGTCTTGGTACATAGCTGGGGTTTTAGATCAAAACATTAGGTCTTGTTCAGTACGTTCCCCTGCTCTAGGTATTTATGATGGTATTTTAATCTTGATCTAATGTAGCTGGTCTTTTTATCGGAAGCTTCTGTTACTGCTATAGTATCATTTTTATGTTTTTATTAGTTGCTGTTTTTAGATGTTTACAACACTGATTTCACTTATGTATATATTATGATGGAATGTTATTTTCTTTCTATACTTGGCATACTTAGATGATTTCATATGAAACTGAATAAAGCTATACTACTACTAACTTAAAGAAGTGTGCCGCTGCTGTGTTAAAAGCATTCAAAATATGGTGTGAGTGCACCTCTGAGGAAGAACAGGCAACTTGGAGAGCAAAGGTTTCACAGGCAGATGTTAGTGCCACATCTTGCTGAAACAATGAGGCTTTCAGTTGGCTTAGTCATCAAAGTTGATTTAAGAAATAGGGACTTTCAGCCGCAATGAAAATTTGCCAGTTGAAAGTAGGGAAGGATACAAGATATTCATACTACATGACACAAGCTTGGAAACAGTGACTACATAAGGACACCAACTTTCATTCTGCAGCAACTCTGATCATTTAAATTTAATCCCCAGGGTTCCTGGGATGAGCTGGTCCCTTCCTGGCAGACGGTTCCAGCTCGTCCTGCACCTTGCCCATGGGGGGAGCGCTAATGCTCCCCCGTGGGTCTTCCTCCCACCCTCCCACCCTCTCATCAGACGTCACCTCGATAGTGCTGGAAGCATGCTTCCAGCGCGAACCCGAAAGAGAAATGCAAAAGCATTTCTCTTCCGATAAGAAGCTGGGGCGGGAGAGGCATGAAAGGAAAGGCCTTTCCTTTCCTTTCATGTCTCTCTCAGCATTTCCGATGAGATCGGGCAGCAGAAATGCCCATTAGACACCAGGGATTTCTTTTTATACAGTTCAATAAGGGGAGCAGCCCCTTGGGCAAGGGTTGCTCTCTAGGGGGCCATATTATTTTTAGCCCATTTCTGCCCCCCCATGGGCAGACCGGCCTAATACAATGAGGCCTATCTGCCCCCGGTGGGGAGCAGAAACCACCAGAAACCAGGGATTTTTTTTTATACTTACACATAAAGGGAGCAGGCCCTTGGGCAAGAGCCGCTCCCGAGGAGGTTAAAATATTTTTAGAAACCCCCTAGACACCTGGGATCATTTTTTTTGTTTATTTCTTTATATATGTGGGGTGCGACCTCTTACACAAGTGTCACTCCCAGGGAGGCCTAATTATTTTTAGGGTATTTCTGCCCCCCTGGGGCAGAAACCACTAGACATCCACCATGTTTTTTTTTTTTATACTTACCCATAAAGGGAGTGTCCCCTTGGACAAGCGCCGCTCCCCAGGGGGGCAAAATATTTTTAGGCCTTTTTGACCTCCCTGGGTGCAGATTGGCCTATTATAATTAGGTCGATCTGCCCCGGGGGAGCAGAAACCTCTAGAAACCAGGGATATATATATTTTCTTATTTACTTCATGTTTTTATGTATGGGGAGCGACCCCTTAGGCAAAGGTCACTCCCCTGGGTGGTAAATTGTAATTAGGCCATTTCTGCCCCCCTTTGGGGCAGATCGGGCTTTTTTTGTTAGGCCAATCTGGCACTGTTGGGGGCAAAAACCACTAGACACCAGGGATTTTTTTTCCCTTCAATTTCACGCAAGGGGAACGATCCCTTGGGCAAGGGTTGTTTCCCTTGGGGTCAAATTGGTTTTAGGTCATTTCTGCCCTATTTTTATTAGGCCGATCTGCCCCCAAGGGGAGCAGAAACCACTAGGCACCAGGGATTTTTTTTGTTTGTGCCAATTTCATGCCAGGGGAGCGACCCCTTAGGCAAGGGTTGCTCCCATTGGGGGGGAGCATTTAATTGAGGCCATTTCTGCTCCCCTTGGGGTCAGATCAGCCTATTTCTATTAGGCTGATCTGCCCCCGGGGGGGTGAGACATCACTTATGCACCAGGGATTGGTGTGAGTGTATGTGTGTGTTTTGTTTGGGGGGACAGCCCCTTGGGCAAGGATCACTCACCATGGGGGCACATTACTGTGGCCATATCCGCCCCCCCTTTGGGGGCAGATCGGCCTATTTGTGGAAGGCCCATCTGCCCCCAAGGGGGGGCAGATAGCCCACAATAGGCCAGGGAAATATTGTTTTTCAAAATAAGAGGGTGGGGGTATGGGCATACCCCCACCCCAAATAAATGGGGTCAAAGTTGTTCTGCCCACCAGTGGGCAGATGAGATAAATACCTCTGATCAACACCCCAGGGGGGCAGAAAGTCTACTAGATGCCGGGGAATATATAAAAACAAAAATAGTGGGGTGGTGGCTACCAACCAGGATGGGCCTGGTTATGCCCCCACCCCAACTGAAGGGGGTAACAGTCTTTCAGCTCGCCCCCTGCAAACTAAAACATCTTATTCCACAGCAAGCAAGAGGACATTTCATTATTTTGGATTTTGGTTTTACATTTGGGCTATGAGAGCTTGGTTAACTCTCAAAATCGTCTCATTGAAATGGTGAGGGCTGCACTTTTGGGACTTTGGGACGCTGCCATGTAAACAAATCCACAAGACCTACACACATCTGAAAACTAAACATCTGGGTGATTCCAGCGTGGTGTGCTGCATATTCACCCTGCACCATTTGTTTACCCACAACGACCTGCAAACTTCCAACTTCCAGCTGGAAATAACACATTTTCCCCACATTTTTGTGATGGAACCTTCCAGAATCTGCAGGAATCCACAAAATTCCTACCACCCAGCATTGTCTCATCTACACCAATAAAAATTCTGCTGCACTTGTCAGCCTAAAAATGTTTTTTTTTTCAAACAGCCCTTTTGGTCCCGCTTTGGTTCCCCTCAATTTTGACATATTTTTGGCTCTTCCCTGTGACAGGCACTTGGCCCACCTACACAAGTGAGGTATAATTTTTACTCTGAGACTGAGGGGAACGTTGGGTGGTAGGAAATTTGTCTTGGTTCGGTGATCCCACACAGAAATGTGGGAAAAATTGGATTTTTCTAGCTAAATTGGAGGTTTGCTGAGGATTCTGGGAAAGAAAACTTTGGGGGATCCACGCAAGTCACACCTCTCTGGACTCCCTCGGGTGTCTAGTTTTCAGAAATGTCTGGGTTTGGTAGGTTTCCCTAGATGGCTGATGAGCCCAGGTCGAGAAACGCATATGCCCCCTCCCGCAAAAACAGGTCGTTTTGTATTTGATAATTTTGATGTGTCTAGATAGTGTTTTGGGGCATTTCCTTTCATGGGCACTAGGCCTACCCACACAAGTGAGGTACCATTTATATCGGGAGACTTGGGGGAACACTGGGTGGAAGGAAATTTGTGACCCCTCTCAGATTCCAGAACTTTCTGTCTCCAAAATGTGAGGAAAAAGTGTTTTGTTGGCCAAATTTGAGGTTTGCAAAGGATTCTGTGTCACAGAACCTGGTGAGAGACCCACAAGTCACCCCATCCTGGATTCCCCTAGGTGTCTGGTTTTCAAAAATCCACAGATTTGGTAGGTTTCCCTAGGTGCCGGCTGTGCTAGAGGCCAAGATCCACAGCTAGGCACTTTGCAAAAAACAGCTCTGTTTTCTTTTGGAAAATGTGATGGGTCCACGTTGTGTTTTGGGGCATTTCCTGTTGCAGGTGCTAGGCCTACACACACAAATAAGGTACCATTTTTATCTGCAGACTTGGGGAAATGCTAGGTGGAAGGAAATTTGTGGCTCCTCTCAGATTCCAGAACTTTCTATCACCAAAATTTGAGGGAAAAGTGTTTTTTGACCACATTTTGATGTTTGCAAAGGATTCAGGGTAACAGAACCTGGTGAGAGCCCCACAAGTTATCCCATCTTGGATTCCCCTAGGTGTCTAGTTTTCATAAATGCAGAGGTTTTGTAGGTTTCCCTAGGTGCCGGCTGAGCTACAGGACAAAATCCACAGCTAGGCACTTTGCAAAAAACAGCTCTGTTTTCTTTGTGAAAATGTGATGTTTCCATGTTGTGTTTTGGGGAATTTCCTATCACTGGCGCTAGGCCTACCCACACAAGTGAGGTACCATTTTTATTGAGAGACTTGTGGGAAAACTGGGTGGAAGGAAATTTGTGGCTCCTCTCAGATTCCAGAACTTTCTCTCACCAAAATGTGAGGGAAAAGTGTTTTATTGGCCACATTTTGAGGTTTGCAAAGGATTCTGGGTAACGGAACCTGGTGAGAGCCCCACAAGTCACCCCATCTTGGATTCCCATAGGTGTCTAGTTTTCAAAAGTGTGCAGGTTTGGAAGTTGTCCCTAGGTGCCGGCTGAGCTAGAGGCCAAAATCCACAGCTAGGCGCTTTGCAAAAAACAGCTCTGTTTTCTTTGGGAAAATGTGATGTGCCCACGTTGTGTTTTGGGGCACTTCCTGTCACAGGTGCAAGGCCTACCCACACAAGTGAGGTACCATTTTTATTGGGAGACTTGGGGGAACGCTAGGTGGAAGGAAATTTGCATAACCTCTCAGAATCCAGAACTTTCTGTCACCAAAATGTGAGGAAAAAGTGTTTTGGGGCCAAATTTTGAGGTCTGCAAAGGATTTAGGGTAGCAGAACCTGGTGAGAGCCCCACAAGTCACCTCATTTTGGATTGCCCTAGGTGTCTAGTTTTCAAAAATGCACAGGTTTGTTCTGTGATTTTAGCACTGCAACCCCTTTTTAGATGACACTTTCAGGAGAAAAAAACACAAGCCTTCTTCTGCAGCCCTTTTTTCCCATTTGTTTTTACAAAAACAAAATGTTCACTGTATTTTGGATAATTTCTTGTTCTCCTTCAGGGGAACCCACTAGAATCCGTAGGATGTTGGAAAAATGGGATGCAAATTTGGCGTGGGTAGCTTATATGGACAAAGGTTTTGAGGGCCTAAAAGCAAACTGCCCCAAATAGCCAAAAAAGGCCTCGCACCTGAGGGGGAAAAGGCCTGGCAGCAAAGGGGTTAAGTATCTTACATTAGAAAGCAACAAAAATTAAGACTTTATAACTATAACGGGAACCCCCTTCAAATAACATGCAAGATTAGCCATGAAGGCATTACAAACTCCATGAAGTATTATCTCTTTACAGACAAAGAAGTGACACAAAGAAGTTCCACACTCATGTAGACTAAAAAAAACATCTCTGTTCTTGTGCATACGTTTGCATTCAAAAGGGAAAAACCAAGCTTCATTTAAAAAATGTGCATTTATCGCTTCATATTTGCTTACTTGGAAATGTCTAAGACATCATGTGAAATGAAATGTTGAAATGGGAAGGGAAATTAAACTGTGAATCAACCAGATGACTGATGGGGTTTCAGCTACAGATCAAAAGTTCACCATTGAGCACAGTTGCAGAATGCTTGCCAAATGATAAGGCTAAAACTATTTGGTTGCATTCAACAAATTCTATGGCACTCAATTTGATTTTAAAACTTGTAACATCCAACTTAATTACAAAATCGTCCTCAATTAACTCTGACCATGTTGAAGAATAGACATGTCCTTTTGTGTGATACTGAATACAGATGAAACAACATTATTCAGTGAATGAATACGAGTTGAAAATGTAGTAATGCCATTATCGGCAATAGCTAAAGCCATTCCCAAAATTTCCTTATCAATTTGTCTTAACTGTTCAGCAGCTTCTTGTTGAGAAAATCTTGAAATTGTATTATAAGTGGCATATGTAAAAAAATTTGAACGAGGAGGTACGGGACACAACAAAAAATCCTGTGATTCTATATCATTTGAAAGGAGTGAATGTTGATTTTTAAATGCTGATAAGGTCGAGTGTTGTAAGCATTGCTGGCCTAACTTACATATGCTACAGGTAATACCCACTCCGAGGTTTGTGTCCGAATGTACTCGGAGTCTAGTCTGTTTGCTTTAAACCCTTTGCAAGAGGTTAAATAACAGGAATTGCAGCCATTGGTATTAACTGGCCACAGTAACCACCCATCTGAAACAGAAACTGAAGAATTGTTTATTCTATTCTATACCATTTCATTAAGCTCTTCTTCCGCAAAATGAATGTACTGTTGCCAATCACCAAACTATGCAACAGAGGCAATGCTAGGCATATTTAAATTCTTCACATTGCCCAAACCAAGGCACGTAGTCTGCTGTACTGTTTTATTTATAAACTAAATTTGACAAGGTATCAGACAAGCCCTAACTAAAGCATTAGTGTCTGCGGACTTGCCAGTGTCATGTACCCCAAACAATTTTGAGTTTAACATTGCCCTTCCAATACTCATAACCCTTCACAGGTATTTGTCAAATAAATTAGCCAGAATAAATCAGTTTAAATTCTGTGAACATATTATTCTTCAGTGGGGAGGCATAAACCTATAATAATATGAAACTGGGTCTATAGGTTCATGATCAGAAAAATAAGTGAACTTCTTTAAATATGTTTCATAACTACTTACAAGTGTTGTCAGACAGAGTTCTCACTCTGTATGATTAAAAACAGCTTGTGGAGTACTAGCTCTGGGTAAATAGTAATGTGCATATTTATGGTAGCAAACATTTCTCCATAATTTGCAAAATACAAACACACATCCTCATTTTCAAATACCAAATTCAATTTTAATTCAGATAGCATATTGGAAACAGTCACAATATCCCATTCATCAGAAATATAAACTTGGGTATGACATCACACATAGCAATTTTAAACACATAGGGAATTTGCAATGTCTCTGTAGTGCTATACGGTTCCTGTGACTTAAGTAAGACGGTGTATAAGGTCAACATAAACCTTAGGATATAGGGACTCAGTCAACTATACCATCAGGAAATGCTGACACAATTCCTAGCTAGCTGACAGTACCCCACCTGAACCCTTAAACTTACCAGGGCACCAGATGGTATCTGCAACCTTGAATATGACTACTCAGATTCCTATAGAAATTGTGGAAACTGATCTACCCTTTTGTTGTCATTCTGTGTCCTCAAGATAGGACACAAGAAAGGTACAAAAATGTCCTTAAAATAACTTCTTTAATTTATTTCTTGGATTAAAAGTATGAGCTGTGATTATTAGCAGGTGAAACAAAGCAAGGTAATCAACATTACAGAATTTGTGAAAAAGATGAATAGTTTAAAAATCATAATGTTAGTGTGTTGTACACTCCTATTTGTTCCTACATACCCTAAAGAGAGCATAGTGGGAGTTCGCTTTGCTAGATCAATTGGGATAGTATACCACCCCATAAGTGTGTAAGATGTACTGGGAAGTCAGGAATCGAGTCTGGTGTTGTGTGGGATATTGTCCTTTGCAGGATAGAAGTCAGAGTCAGCAGGGCTGCCTCTTGGCACAGTGCATGGCATTCCAGGATATTCCCAGAAGAAGTGCACCTCTGCCATATGTAACATGGAGACAGTTTTTATAATGAAAGCACTGTTAATATCGCACTGTGTAAGAGGTGCAGAACTGATGCAATGCTATGTCTGCAAGTACAGTGCTGTCTCTGACTGACAATCAGGGAGAGAAGGGCATTGTGTTGTGTGTGCCTAGCCTTGGAAAGGGTGTACAGACTGCATGGCAACAACACTTACAAGGTAAAGGTAGTTTGTACAGTGTTTTATCAGCACATTATCACATTAGTAAAAAAACATGTAAAAAGTCACTACAGATGGAAAGGCTAAAATGTATGAACTAAAATGGCAGCTCCACGCGAGCCCTATCATGCTTTATCACGATAAGACCAAAATTGTCATATGGCCTCTTATTTCAAACAATACAATCAGGGACAGGAAATGTAGCAATGTTCACTAGGGGCAAGTCTCTTAGGACCCTATGTGAAGAAGAACGAGGTGTAAGCACCTCAGCTACCAGTTCTGGATAAGACTGATCAGGGAGATAGTGTCCATTCATTAGGAGGAAGACGTTTCTAACAAATCCAGTCCAGAGCAAGAGAAAAATAATGAAAGAAAAATTCAATAGTAGGTGAATCTGTTTTAGCCATAGGAGCTGTGCATGTGCATGATTTAAGGAGGAATAGAAAGAATTGAAGAAAAATCATCAATGTTAAGAAATTAACCAGAGGCAATCTGAATAAAGAAAATAACCTTATCAGGCAAGGGAGAACATGTAGGCACCTTCAAATGTGATTGATAGTATATAACTTCATTGCTAGGGACAGCAGTGGAAATGACAAACTCACGTTAGAAACCAATCTTGTGTTGTTATGTGTGACTGGTATGATTTAAAATTCAGCATCTGAAGTCTCTAGCCACGGAATAGAATTTCAAAACAACTTAGTTGATATAGAGGGATTTCATATGAGGTAGGGAGAGGTGACAAGGAACTACTCGGAACCCTTGTGGCATACAAAGGAGAACTGGCATCATGATATCCTTTAATCAACACAAAAGAAACTTGTTTCTTTTTACAAGCAGTGGCAAAATCACAGTTTGAGTTCCTTGGACAGCAGGACAGACACCAGTACACTGTAGGATGGGCCTTCTGTGGGAGTAGCTCCCCAGCTTTAAGAATCCAGCCAGAATCTTCTGTTTGCTCCTTCACTTCATCAGTGGCAGAATGTTTTGAAGGTAAGTTCGAGTGCTCACATCGGAAATCTTGCAATTCCTGTAAGTCAGTGAAACATTTGTTGATGTTAAAGGGTGCATCTGCTGCCACTGAGCCATACTTATCAAGATGTGAAACATAAATGTGTCCCCAAAATAACATGTCATAGGAAGTCCTATCACCCAACTACCATCTAGGCAGAATATTTAATGCTCTCTGTACCCAATACATGTGATGGCCCCAACTATGACCTGAAACTAAAATTCCAGCTGTTAAAGACTGCTTAGGTCATGCTTCTTCTGATCCACTATTGAATTTCCTTCAGGATGATGGGGGCTGAATAATGCACAGCAATGCCCAGGGTGCCCGTAAGCCTTAGAGGTGAAAGCCAGTCCCTGGTCTGAGTGAAATGCTGCTACTCCATATGTACTGCTAAAGACTTGCAAATCTTTAATAACAGTTTGAGCATCAACGGATCGCTGTGGCCACATGCAAAGAAATTGAAAACAAGATAGGAGTGGGAAATAAATTCAATTCCAGTAGTGAAGTTGTCAGAGTTTTGCCAATGGGCGCATATGTTGCAGAGTTACTGCCAAATTCTGGCAACCACATGTGGCAGAGCTGTTTTTGGTTGTGGCTCACTAATGGTACATTAGCGAGCTAGAATTGATAAGCCTTTGCTCCCGCAGCTGACGTGGTGGACTCTACTACTGACTAGTAGGCCATCTATTGCCACTTAACGGCAACATCCTGCCAAGCCTATTTAGATCACACAGTTGTGCTGGCGGTGTCTCAGCGGAGAGACCATGATGGTAGGAGTCTTGTGCGGCACCCGTTCTGCATAGTACCTTGGGTGTGGCCAGTGCTTGTATGTTAACAGCCCATACCTTTTGTAAATTGGACAATTGAGAACACTTGCTGCTTTTTTGTACTCATACTGTTTTTATTTTTTAACCCCCATCTGCTCACTCTTCCAATTTTCACTATTTTCACAATGGCACGGAGGAGAAATCCCCATTTTGCAGTTGAAGAGTTGTCTGACATGGTGGATAAATCATCAGAGTAGAGCCATGTTTGTTTGGAGCACAAGTCCAAAAAACTACAATTTCCCAGAAGATGCAAATGTGGGCCCAAATAGTTGACAGAGTGAATGCTGTAGCTAACAATCTGTGCACACAGGAGGAGGTTAGGAAGATGTGTAATGACCTGTGGGGGGAAGTTTGTTCACTGGCCTCCAAGGGTCACCAGAAGGCCCAGAGGACTAGTGGCAGTTCTTCCCTACCCCATTACAACTCTTTCCCTGGGTGGAGAAGGTCTTACAAATTCTCCATTCTGAAGACTTATCAGGAATCCCTGGTGTAGTGGAAACTGATAGGTTACACATATGAATGTCTCACTAATCACTAATTGGGCCCTGCCCTTAAGTTACATTTTAGAATGCTACAACACTATTAGCAAAACAGATAGAGCTACTTTTTACTACACAAAATATATTGGGGGTCATTTTGACCTCAGCGGTCTTTTTGAAAGACCGCCGAGGGACCGCTGTGCGGAAGACTGCCAGTGGTGGCGGTTTTCCGCTCGGCCTATTATGACCGTTGGCAGCTCTCCATCCTTTTTGGAGTCAGTAAGAGACATAAATCCAAAGATATAGCACATACACCAGACCATCAAGCATCCACACCTTCAACACACACACACTCACAACAGACACAGCCACTCCCTCTACCTCCCAAACCCAACACCCTGAAGACCACCTTACCCTTTTTCCAATGAAGCACCTACTTTTTCCCCTGGCCCTGACACCTACCAAAACCACTCCTCCCAAATGTCTTTCCAGCCCTTCCACCTCCCAAACCATCCCGTCCCACCCCTTCCAAATGTAAATCCAACCCTTTCCAAATCCCAAAACAGCACTACCAAACTCATCCTTCCCAAACCCCAAACCACCCCTCCCAAACCCAAGGACCCACCCCCTCACTAGCATCATTGAGGTGTCTACTCTCTGCCCCATAGATTCCCCTTCCAGAGGAGTCTTATCCAGGCAGTGAATTTAAGAGGCAAGGGATGGGCCTGAAAACCACTCTGGCCCCCATGGGCTAACACCTTGCTGCGTTGATTATGAAGAACCCTTGACTGACTTAACTCTGCCATATAAGACTTTAATTTGAGAATACCTTTGTCCTGGCCTCACTTTTTCAATTATTATTAATTGTTTCCTTCTTATGTTATTTCTGCGTATTTCTGCCATGCACTTACTCTCATTTGTGACACAAGCAATCAGAGCTCGTATATTTTAGTTGCTTTTTTCAATGCATAGATTAGTGTTGTACATTAGTGATGGACATAATAATTTTGGTGCAAGCACTAATGTTGATACTGGACACTTACACCAAAATCATATAAGTTTCTGTTTTTGTGACTGGAGAATGCATGTGTCTTTGTTTTAAGCCTGGGCGGAGCTTGTGGAGTTTCGCTCCACGGAATTCTGCAGAGTTACCCAAAAATTTGGCCAAGCCCCACAGCTTTCCACAAGCAGGCAGAGTGTTGCTCTGCCATTCCTAATTGATACCAATGGTCATAAAAAACAGCAATCAATTACAGAAACAGGCATAACCAAGCACAGCAATATCACCCTTCAGCCACATGGTGGTGTAAAAGAACTGTAAGCAGTTTCATGTTCTTGTTAATTCTCAACGTGTATTGTTGTTCACTGAAATGGTAAAAAGTCATAGGTTAATGCAACTGTAAAATCCATCTCACACAACTTTTTTGTTCAATGCAGCTTAATGTGTGTCTTTTACAGAAAAGAAACACAACAACACTTTTTGCTGTGCTGTGGCACTGACATATTAATAACACTGACTAGAAAAATCCAGGTGAGTGTTACATAAACTTTGCAATAAGCACTTTATGTGTGTGTGTATACTGTTTGAATTCATTATAGATTTTGCTCTGCATCTGGGTTACAGCTTTTCCATTTTGCTGGCAGGCTCTGCTGAGAGGCTCTCCTGGAAGAACACACACTTTTGTAATTTGTTTCATTCTGAAAGGGTTCAGGTGCTGACACATTCTGATTTGCCCTAATTTTGCCTAGTCCATAAAGCTCCTACAATCGAGATGCTGTTTAGAAGAAAGACTCAGCCTTGCTCTCACAAAAAGGACGCAGGTCCCCAAAGATCCTGTCTGCCATCTGAACAAGCAACGCTTAGATACAATGGGAACTAACTAATATGGATGCAGTATAAAATCAGTTCCAGAAGGCAGGCAGAATTTCAAAAACAAGATGTATAAATACCGGTGGGTTTGAGTAGTACATGAATGACCCTCAGAAAATTAAATCATTGCATAATGCAGGCACTCAGTCTATTCAAATATTTTTCTGCTTTGGGTACCTATAATTGCTCGCATTGACACCTACAAAAGAAAAACACAGTCAAAGAAGGGGAAACAACTTAATGCAGTTAAAAGTATTGCTTCAAATTATGACTCTAGATTATTAAACTGAAGCATTGTTTGAGCACTAAAGGTTACACATGGCCCCTCCTATCCACCTTGGGTAATCCCTATTTGGTGGAGCCTAGAGCTCACTTCTTTCGGTGAGCCTTTTCCCATCACCTAGCTGTTCTGGCTTCTTTACCACAAGTCTCTTGCTTGCCAGGCAGGTGCTTTATGAATGCTGTTAAAAATTAACAGTTCAACAGGAATGGACCTGTATTCAGACCCTCCACCTATTATTCCTACAACCTGGTAATGCACCGGTCTTTGACGGTTCTACAATTTACATACTTTAATCTTGCATTTTGTTAAAATTATCAAGTTAAATTCATTATGACAATATTGTCTTTGCTCAGCTACACTGAAGAACAGACGTCCAAGAGCCTTGGGCAGGTGACACCTAAACCTGTGATGACAAGCCAGTGGTGCAAGATACTCTACAACAGAACTACAAAATGTATCAGTGCCTCACAGTTAACTCACCTTGGGTTCCTACAGAGCTCCAGTTTCTGTAACCTGTAAAAACATAGCTAAATCGGACAAGAATGTATTTAAACAACCTTGCATAAAAGGGACATTAAATTCACTTGTAAATGAAACTAAGATCCAAACATGGCGAATGGGCTTATACTACTTCAGTGACAATAGTATGTACACCAAAGACACAAGGTGGGGTCTACCACTAATGATTATGCCATACACATTTTCATGCCAGCCAAAGATTGCCAGCAGTGAGGCAGGAGCAGCCAGGGAGATGCAAATCGCCCAGAGCAGAGAGGGGAAGGGGAAGGGGAGGTTTTTGCTTCCTTCAGTGATGTGCAGACTGCGACAATGATCACTGATCTCAAACTCCTGAAGCACAATGACACAACTGTCACGTACTGCGCTGGACTTCTCACCTCTGGATTTCGGATTGGCGAATACACCAAGTCTTCCACAGGACCTGGATACTCCCAAATAAGGGCGACCCCTTCTAGTAGCCATGGTGCCGCTTGACAGGCTACGCCAAAGCAGACCGTACCCTCCGGAAGGAGTCCCAGAGGGAAAAAACCCCAACACTGGGGAAAAAACCTCTAACAGGAACTCATTAAGGAAAACAAGAAAAAACAGGACTTGACAACAGGAAACAAAAATAGGCAATATCCAGGGAAAAAGGCAGGAAAAAAAGAACAGGCAAAAATATCCCAAGGCTAAAGCAGGAACAAAGAACAGGCAAAAATCTCCCAAGGCAAAAGCAGTAACAAAGAACAGGCAAAAAATCTCCCAAGGCAAAAAGCAGGAACAAAGAACAGGAGCGAACAGCATACCAGAAGGAAGTGTTTGCAACGCAAGGAGGAACAAGACTGACTGACTTATATTCTGAGAAAAGGGAAGTGACATCACAGGAAAGGGAAGTAACACCATCTTGGATTGGGAAAAGCCCATAGACCAGTATAGAAAAAAGGAAATAGTATAAAAGAAAAACAGAGCATGCTGGGACAAAAATACGAAGAAGACAAGATGGACACAACATGGATAGAGACAGGCAAAAGGACCAACAAAAAACCCACCAACAACAGCAAAAGAAGAAAAAAGGCTACAAGTAAGTGTAGCGCGACCGGGAGCGAAATATATGCTTTCCAGAAAGCATAGCAAAAAAACGTGGGGAACGGTGCTATGAATATCGGTAGCGCGTTCCACCCGCGAGGACAGGAAGGGACGCCGTGTCAGAGCGCGGCGTTACAGTAGGCCCCCTCCTCGAGGCACCAGGTTTGTCAGAATGATTGTCAAAAAACAGGCGAACCAAACGGGGAGCATGGACGGAGGAAGCATTCCCCCAAGAACAGTCACTGAGGGGGTATCCTTTCCAATGGACCAAAAACTGTAGTTTGCGTTGAAAAATTCTGGAATGACAGATCTCCTGGACTTCATACTCAGGCTGTCCGTTGATAGAAAGAGGAGGTGGACGTTGGAACTGGCGATGGTAAGGATCAGGAACAAATGGTTTTAACTGGGACACATGGAAAACAGGATGAACCCTCCAGGTATGAGGTAAGCGGAGACGCACAACTACAGGATTCAGGATGTGCGAAATTCGAAAGGGTCCATAAAAACGTGGTTTGAACTTATTGGTGGAAAACCGGTATGGTAGAAATCTGGAAGAAAGCCATACCTTGTGGCCCACTTGATACAAAGGTGCGGCTTGCCGATAACGATCCGCCTTTCGCTTCATAGCTTGTTTCAAAGCTAGGAGAGTTGTGTGAAGTAGGCCCTGGCTTCGGCGGATCTGTAGTGAAAAAAAAGTGACTGCAGGCACAGAAGAAGATGTTCGAGAAACAGTAGTGAAAGTCCTCGGATGAAATCCATAAGTACAATAAAAGGGTGTGGTCTTGGTCGCACTATGTATTGTGTTGTTATAGGAGAACTCCGCAAGAGCAAGATATTCCGACCAATTGCTTTGTGTGGCATTACAGTAACATCTCAGATACTGCTGAAGTTCTTGATTCACTCGTTCAGTTTGCCTATTCGTTTGTGGATGGAAACCCGAGGATAAAGAAATCTCAATGTTAAAGAAGGCACAAAAGGCTCTCCAGAAACATGATACATACTGAGGCCCTCTGTCCGAAATTACTTCTTAAGGAAGACCATGGAGGCGAAAAAATATCCCGTAAAAAAAATGCGACTCATTTCTGGGGCCGTTGGTAGTTTCTTCAAGGCTGAAAAATGGGCCATCTTGGTGAATGAATCTACGGTCACCATGATTACTTGATTACCAGAGGAGGAAGGTAGAGAACATATGAAATCCATGAATAGAGTACACCAAGGAGCAGAAGGAACCGGTAAAGGTCTTAATAAACCTGCCACCTTAGTTCGGGGTATCTTAGTCTGGGCACAGACTGGGCATGCTGACACATAGGTTTCAGTGTCTGTCTTTAGCGAAGGCCACCAAAAAGATCGCTGAAGCAGCTCCTGGGTCTTCCTGATACCTCGATGACCGGCTATAGGAGAATCATGGCACATTTGCAGGGCTTCTGTCTGCACTTTCTTGGTAGGTAGGAAAAGAGCATGTTGATGGTAGAAGTAGTTGTCCTTCTTCTGCAAAAAGGAGTCACTCTATCCCATTCTGAAGCAGACAGAAACTGGTACTCGGATTGAATGTGTTATTGAAAAGATTGAGTAGCTCCGATGATCCTGCTAGACTCAATAAGATGTGGAGAGGAGTTCTGGGCTATGTCAGGATATCTGCGGGATAAGGCATCTGCCACTAAATTCTGGGAACCAGGTATGTACGTGATCACAAAATCGTACTGGCTATAAAAGAAAACCCATCGAGCCTGACGACTGTTGCAACACTGAAAGCTCCGAAGACACTGGAGATTACGATGATCAGTCCTAGCTTCAAAAGGCTCTCTGGAACCCATCAGGAAATGCCTCCATTCCTTACAAGCTACTTTGAGAGCGAGTAGTTCTCGTTCCAGAACAGAATAATTTCGTTCAGCGTCTGATAGAATATGAGACAGATAAAAGATAGGATGTTCCAATCCATCATTGCCTTGCTTCTGCAGCAGAACTGCTCCGATAGCTCTCTCTGAGGCATCAGTCTCGATGATTAATTTCTTGGTATTGTCAGGATGATGCAACACGGGTGCTTGGGTAAAGGCTGTCTTTAATTCTTGAAACGCGCGGTCGGCCTCCTTAGTCCAAATGAAACCCTACTTCAGGTTCTCTTTCTTAATTGTTTGTGTTATGAAACTTTGTAGGTGGGCAAAGTTCTGAATAAGCTGATGATAAAAGTTTGATAAACCAAGAAAACATTGCGTTTCTTTAATGGATGTTTTAGAAGGCCAATCTAATATGGCACTGACCTCGTCAGGATCCATGGATATTCCGTGTTGATTAATACAAAACCCGAGATACCTTACTTCAGATTTATGGAACTCACACTTCTCAGGTTTACAAAACAATTGGTTTTTCTTGAGTCTTTCCAGGACTTGCAGGACATGATCTACATGGTGCTCAGGATCACGGGAATATATCAAGATATCATCTAAATAAATGACTACATATTGATTGAGTACATCAGAGAACACTGAATCCATAAATCGTTGAAAAACAGAAGGGGCGTTGGTCAGTCCAAAGGGCATAACACGATACTCATAGTGCCCAAAATGGGTACGGAAAGCTGTTTTCCATTCATCTCCTTCCTTGATACGAAGGAGATGATAGGCACCCGTAAGTCTAATTTAGTAAATATCTTGGCTCCTTGAATGGCATCCAATATATCTCTGATTAAAGGCAGTGGATATCAATCCTTAATCGTTATTCTGTTGAGTTCACGAAAGTCCACACAAGGACGCAGATCCTTAGTCTTCTTTGGGACGAAGAAGAGAGGAGCCCCAGCGGGGGACGTGGAAGGAGCAATCAAACCGTTGTGTAAGTTGTCGTCTAAATATTCCCTTAGCACCTTCTTTTCTTGGTCTGTCAGAGAATAGTTTCGACTGAAGGGGACGACTTCATCAGAAATTAAAGGAATAGCATAGTCATAACTGCGATGAGGTGGCAAAATAGGATTACTAGGTTTCTGAAAAATCCTGATATATTCCTGATAACAATCTGGAACCCCCTGGATAATATTGATAGAGTTATCCTTAGTTGACTGACAGGACCTTTTTGGAGTCCAATAAGAAGTAGTGGAATAACAATTCTGTTGACAAAATGAAGATGTTAGGGATATAGTTCGTGTCTCCCAATTGATACAGGGGTTGTGTCGGGCAAACCAGGGAATTCCCAAAATCATCATGTGATTTGGTGAGGCTATGAGATCAAAGGCAACTTGTTCTTGATGCCCCCCAAATGTCAAACAAAGAGTAGGATTTGAGGCCACCACAGGTCCTGAGGTTAACGGAGAGCCATCCACCCTGTGAACCTGCTCAGGAGTTTCTTTAGGAATGTGGGGAATTCCTTTACTCGTAGCCCAGGTCTCATCCAGATAGAGTCCACTGGCTCCACATTCAAGGAGAGCCAGAAGATGTTCTTCTTGATCTTGTGAACTTTGTAACTTGACCGAGAGGATAAACAGGGTGGACATGCTTTCTTTGGAGGAACATATTGATGGTACTTCAGCTCCTCCCGTCTCCTTCCTCCTTACAGGGGACCGGAGCTGGCGTTTCCCGCAGGCCTGGAGGGACGTATCGGACAACTACGGATCAGGTGGCCAGCCTTACCACAGTATAGGCAAAGTCCCCTTCGTCATCGTTCCTCCCTTTCTGACTCCTTCAATGGCCCACGAACCAGATCTATCTCCATGGGCTCTTCATGGGGAGGTGTAGAGGCTTCAGATGGACTATCTTCCGTTCGCCGACTGCTAGCACGGAAGGTACCGGACTGGTATGGAGCTCTAGTTCTACATCTTTCAATCTTGCGCTCTCGAAGTCTATACTCGATGTTCAGAGATTGATCCATTAATTCTTTCAAAGAAGAAGCTGGAGAAGAGTGTACAAGCTCATCTTTAATTTCTTCATGCAGGCCTCGGCGGAAAAGGGTTACGAAGGTGCGTTCTACCCAGGAGGTTTAAGCTGCCAGCTGTTTGAAGCGGGTTATATACTGCAGTACATCCTGATTACCCTGCTGAATGTCACATAAGGCTTCTTCAGCTGCTGCTTCTACCCCAGGTCTCTCAAACATTTGTTTGAAAACAGTCAGGAAGGCGGAATAGTTAGCCAGGACTGGGTCATCTGCAGAAACCAGAGGAGTCGCCCAGGCAAACGCTGGACCAGACAAGGCGCTGATCAGATAGCCCAACTTAGCCTTATCCGAAGAAAACTGGAGTGGACGAAAGGCAAAGAAAACCGTCAGGGTGTCAAAAAATTCCTTCATCTTTAAAGGATCTCCGGAATATCGAGGAATAGTAGCAGATAAGGGTGGTATGTCCATTGATCGAGAGAGACAAGACCTGTCGTGGCCCAGTGTTCTCTGCCCGTAACTGTTGTAACTTTTGGGCTTGTTGTTGGACAGTCGGTAGCATAGCTTGAGCATTTTCTGACGCCTCTCCCTGTGGATCTTCCATGGCGCTCTCGCAACACAGAATCTTTTGGTGTTGCAATCTGTCACATACTGCGCTGGACTTCTCACCTCTGGATTTCGGATTGGTGAATACACCAAGTCTTCCACAGGTCCTGGATACTCCCAGATAAGGGCGACCCCTTCTAGTAGCCACAGTGGCGCTTGACAGGCTACGCCAAAGCAGACCGTACCCTCTGGAAGGAGCCCCAGAGGGAAAAAAAAACAACACTGGGGAAAAAACCTCTAACAGGAACTCCTGAAGGAAAACAAGAAAAAACAGGACTTGACAACAGGAAACAAAAATAGGCAATATCCAGGGAAAAGGGCAGGAGAAAAGAAACAGGCACAAATATCCCAAGGCAAAAGCAGGAACAAAGAACAGGCAAAAATCTCCCAAGGCAAAAGCAGGAACAAAGAACAGGCAAAAAATCTCCCAAGGCAAAAAGCAGGAACAAAGAACAGGAGCGAACAGCATAACCAGAAGGAAGTGTTTGCAACGCAAGGAGGAACAAGACTGACTGACTTATATACTGAGAAAAGGGAAGTGACATCACAGGAAAGGGAAGTAACACCATCTTGGATTGGGAAAAGCCCATAGACCAGTATAGAAAAAAGGAAGTATTGTAAAAGAAAAACAGAGCATGCTGGGACAAAAACACGAAGAAGACAAGATGGACACAACATGGATAGAGACAGGCAAAAGGACCAACAAAAAAACCACCAACAACAACAAAAGAAGAAAAAAGGCTACAAGTAAGTGTAGCGCAACCGGGAGCGAAATATATGCTTCCCAGAAAGCATAGTCAAAAAACGCGGGGAACGGCGCTCCCAATATCGGCAGCGCGTTCCACCCGCGAGGACAGAAAGAGACGCCGCGTCAGAGCGCGGCATTACAACAACACAAATTGCACAAGGCAGCCCCACACCCGGTTGATCAGAACCACGAGAGCAGCCTGGGGCCACCTCAAGGGAAATACTCAATTCTAAACAAGGCAACCGGGAAGATAGTTCTACCACTCCAAAATTAACTAACCCAACTCCATCACTGCACACATCAAAAGCTGTTATGCCACGAACAATAAAACATAGAAATCAAGGTCCTATACTGACTGCACAGGTAAACCCCATTCTGTCACCTGCTGGAAGAGTTTTTGCTAACCCACCCCTCGTTTATTTTGCCACTCATGTGTAGTTTATTTTGACATGATGTGTCAATAATATACACATATGTATTACACAGGGAGCCTGGCACTTTACAGTTAAATGGGATATTATGTTTGTGATATATTGCACACACTAAGGTGACATGTGACCATCATACATTTCTGCCATGTTTGCAATTCACCAGTAAAATTGGTTGTACATTCTGTGTACATTCACCTGTAGCATGTTGTAGTGTAGTTGCTACAACATAGCAACTACATTACAACATGCTACAGGTGAATATATTGTTTTAGTTGATAATTTGGATACTTTGGGTACATTATTGCACACACCTGTGCAGACAAATTTTTATTTATGATTGTTAAGAGTTTTTGTGTCGGTGTACATTGCCATGAAGGTAGTGTGTACCAGATTGGTGGGTGCTAATTATTTCTCAAGGTCTGTTCTTACACATTTTGTGACTTTTTTTTTTTACACATTTCAGCATTGCAAGCATTATGGTGATGTTTGCACAATTTTTTGAGCCATGCACAAGTCCAGTATTATTGTGATGCTATAACTCTGAGGTTAACAGGAATGCCCATGACTTACCTTCTGTCCTGCAACAACAGGATTAATTTCCATCTTGGTTCTGATCCAGGATCAAGGGAAGGACCAGTAGCAGCAGGTTCATGGTGGCAGGATGCTTGGAAAGCATATAAAAGTATGTTTCACCCTTAAATATCTCCCATTCTGCCAACTCAGGTGTGGAGGTTTACAGCCACAGTTGCGTTGGCGGGACTGTGATTGGCTCTAGGGTAAAAGGGGCTGTCATCCCCTTGCCAGCCCCTTTTGCCTATGGCGCCATCGACACAGGTGAAGTTTCTTGGCAGTGACAGTAGGTCACTGGCGGTCTTTTGCCTATGCTTCTGTTGACATCTAAATACGGCAGGCAGACCATCTCAGCAGCAAAAGTGACTCCGAAAAGGTGAGATTTTATTTTTTTTTAACTGTTTTTTCATTCTAACTGTTTTTCTGTTTGTCAAGCCTATCTGCTCTGTACCATAGCTAGCAAGTGTTGAGTTCACATTTAGAGAAACTGTTGATGGTATCTAACAGGTTTGTGACTTTTTTTACACGTGGTAGACTTCTTTCTTCCCCAATTTACAATTCACTTTCTTACATTGCCCAACTAACATTCCATCTTCTTTCCTATGTGTTGTAGTCATTACCAATATTCCATTAGCAATATAGAGTCTAAACCACAGTCTATGAAAGAATTTATTATTAAGCTGACATTATTGTAATCACCGCCCCATGTTAGGCATTGCTCACTTTGCCTCGTCTTCTTGTTACTTGAGCCTGGAAGATAACTTTACATGATTCATTGTTGAACAGAAGACCTTGCAAGAAATCGGATTTATGGTTGATGGGAGGAAATCCTACTCAACCAGCAACCACAGTCTGTCAGGGTGAAGTCACAAGCAAATCCCAAATCAAACTGTATTTCTGCATTACATCAAACAGTAATAAAGTGGAAACACAACACGTGAAAAATCTCATACAAATTTAGTAAAAGGCAGACAAATTTAAGGAATAATTTAACATCAAAACATCAAAAACGTAATTAGTAGAATTAGTAGAACTGGGACTATGCATTTCAAAATATTTAAGTGAAAATAGCACCAAAAAACGCAAAGTTACCAATCACGGCTTTCTAATCATGCAAAACCGAGTGAAAGTCACAAGTTTGGGCTGGCTACGATGGAGTGTGGGCCTGATACAGGGTTCAGGTTAGCCACGTTGAAAGAGTTACCTTTAGAGACCAGCTCAACAAATTCTGTTTGATGTGGAAGGGGCTGTGAGGAGCAGGGAGAGCACTGCAAATGGTCATTGAGATAGCCCAAAGAGCAGAATGGGCATCACTGATGGTTGTTGCTAGAGCTTCATGTTGGTGGTCACTGCGAGTTGTCGATGCTGTGGTGTGAAGCGTGGAACACACGCAGCCAGGAATCATTGGCACCACCGGTAGCATGAAGAGTTGGGTTTGCATGCACTTTGTGTTGCCAGGCAGCAAGAATTTGGTGCAAACAGGTCTGTTCACTGTCACAAACAACCCATAAAATTCAGGGGAGCTCAACTGAAGCCAAACCAAGAGTCCAGGACCTGAGGGGAACCACTTAGTAGTCAGGAACTCACTCCAGTAGAGGCCAGCAGGGCTCAGGCAGGTCCAGTGGCAGTTCTAGGCAACGGGTCCAGACAGCAGACCAGCTTGGCAGTTGCTGGGAGACCCTGGAGCTTGTTATGTCCCTGAGGCTCATAACAGGAGATCAGCTGACTGACTCTTGGAGTCACTTCAGCCTGAGAAGAAGGGTTTCAGGTCCAATCTTCCTTCTCAGCAAACAGCACAGCAGGCAAAGGACCAGCAGAGTAACAAGTCAGTGGAGTAGCAGTCCTTCTAGCAGCAAAGCAGCACAGCATTTTTTATTCTGTAGTACATACAGGTCGAGGAGTGCACTGAAGTGTTGGAGTCTGAGGTTCAATATTTTTATTTGGTGCCTTCTTTGAAGTGGGAGAAACTTCTAGTGCTCAGGTTCCCTGCCTCCCCTACACTGGCTCCAGAATAACTACATTGGGTATGCAATTGTTTGTGAAAAATGTAAGTGGGGCAGTGACGAACTCTGCCCTCCCATCCTACCAGAACTGGACCGTCCAGGCACACCTAAGCTCTCTACAGTGTGTGGCAGGCTAAGAAGAATACACAAAGACCAACTGCCACCTACACCTAGGGCCTGATTACAACTTTGGAGGAGGTGTTAATCCGTCCCAAATGTGATGGATATACCACCAGCCGTATTACGAGTTCCATAGGATATAATGGACGGCTGGTGGTATATCTGTCACTTTACCGTCACTTTTGGGAAGGATTAACACCTCCTCCAAAGTTGTAATCAGGCCCTTAATCTTGTGACACAGAGAGCGGCTGCAAGCACAAAATGTTAAGGCACGAAAATGCAAATTTCTAAAAGTGACATTTACACAATTGTAATGCAAAATCTGACTTTATCATAAACAACTATTTTTCATTTTAATGCAAAAGATACCACCCATGAACTGTTTTACATGTAATAAGGTAACTCTGATGTTATCCTGTGGGAGAAGCAGGCCTTGCAATAGAGAAAAATGAATTCAGGAGTTTATCACTACCAAGCTGTGTAAACCTTAAAGTTACATGTCTTTTTGTAAAATAAATTACACTCTGCCCTGTAGGCTGTTTAGGGCCTACACTAGGGGTGATTTATATTTAGTAAAAAAAGGCAGGTTGGACACTGGCAAAAGGTTGAAACAGCAGTTTAAAATTGCACACACAGGGGGTCATTCCGACCCCGGCAGGCGGCGCCCGCCGGGCGGAAACCGCCCAAACACCGCCCCGCGGTCAAATGACCGCGGGGAGCATTCCAACTTTCCCGCTGGGCCAGCGGGCGATCTTCAAAAGATCGCCCGCCGGCCCAGCGGGAAAGCCCCAGCAAAGATGAAGCCGGCTCCAAATAGAGCCGGCGGATTTGCTGGGGTGCGACGGGTGCAGTTGCACCCGTCGCGATTTTCAGTGTCTGCCAAGCAGACACTGAAAATCAGAATGGGGCCCTGTTAGGGGGCCCCTGCAGTGCCCATGCCACAGTGGCATGGGCACTGCAGGGGCCCCTAGGGGCCCCACGACACCCGTTCCCGCCAGCCTCTTGCTGGCGGTGTAAACCGCCAGGAACAGGCTGGCGGGAAGGGGGTCGGAATCCCCATGGCGGCGCTGCTTGCAGCGCCGCCCTGGAGGATTCCCTGGGGCAGGGGAAAACCAGCGGGAAACTGCTGGTACCCCTTTTCTGACCGCGGCTTTACCGCCGCGGTCAGAATTGCCCCAGAAGCACCGCCAGCCTGTTGGCGGTGCTTCCTCCGTCCCCGGCCCTGGCAGTCCATGACCGCCAGGGTCGGAATGAGGCCCACAGTCTGCAATGGCTTGTTTTACGGGCCACATAACGCACCTTTCCAATGTTAAAATAGAGGTAAGCATGAGTTTGTTATCACTCTTTCTTTTACTCCAAGATGAAGGACATATGAGTTCCCTTAAGATAAAGGAAACTTTGTATTTCCCTACCCCTGGCCTCCAGCCGGTCATACTTCACATGGTACAGATCTTGTTCTATATTTTCCAATTATGATAGCATTTAGTGTGACTTGGGAGCTTAAGATAACACTGTCTATTTTCTGGCAGCTTCAATATAAGGATTGACTATTGAAAATGCCTCATACTTTATACTGGCTTACTTGCATTGGCTGCAACTAAGGTATCCTACAAGCAGGCTAGTAACTTTCTAAATTCACCATTTTTTAAATGGTTAGACAAAAAATTGTCTTTAGCTTTAAGTCAGATTTAGTTTAACTATAAAAATGAGAATTTGAAGTATTTTTCTAGCTAGTGAATCTGATCTGAAGTTAGGTTCAGTAAATGCAATAAGGTAATCCAGTGTTTCCCATTCCACATCCAGCCTTGATACAGTGAAAAATTAGTTTGGAATCTTTTCAAAGTAAGAATGTAAAACTTTAAATACGTGTATTCTTCTTTTAAGTATTATGCACTCTGTGGTAGGGGTGGGAAGATCCTCTTTAAAAGTAAGGTTTAGGCTCAGAAATTTCCACTTGCTTGTTTAATCTTTTGTCTACGCAGCATAAAAATAGGCTTCTGTATTGAAGCAATTTAAATTCCCATCCAAAAACATCAATTTGCCCAGATGCATTGTGGTAAATGTGGAGAATGTGTTGGAAAAAGTTCCTTCCTCCAGGGTCATCCCCCCAAACTTTTTGCCTTCCTCCTTCTATTCTTTTCTGACTTTGTTTTTGCTGGCCTTAGAATTCTGTGTTAAAGTGTTGTTGTTCTCTCCTCTAAACATGGTGATATTGGCTTATTCCAAACTGGCATATTTATTTTACATATAAGCGCCTAGCAAAGTGCAATACATGTGCCCAAGGCCTGTAAATGAAATGCTACTTGCTGGCCAGCACTGATTGTGCCATCCACTTAAGTATCCCCCCTTAACCATGCCTCAGGTGTGCCACTGCAGAGCCTGTGTGTTCAGTTTTACACTGCAATGTCTAACTGGCAAAATAATCATTTTGCCAGGCACAAACCTTCCCTTTTTAAGCATATACTGACCCGTAAAAGTCGCCCAGGACTACCCAGAGGGCAGGATTCAATGTATTTAAAATGTAGTACATGTACTCATAGGATTTATGTGTTCTGGTAGTGAAAATATCCCAAAGTCGTTTTTCATTAGAGAAGGTCCTACCCCTCCCACAGGACAACATTGGGATTCTCTTCTCACAGTTTATAAATGTAATTCATAATCCGAAAGAGCTAAACTTTTAAAGTTTGGTTTCTCTTGGATCACAATTTAAAATCACAACATATGGTAAAGTCAGATTTTAAATTGCAATTCTTAAAATGCCACTTTAAGAAAGTTGGCATGTTCTTACTTTAGCCATTTCGAGCCTGCTGCCTGTCAATTCCCCCTGGACAGCCACACACAATGGGAGCTTAAGTATGACTTGATGGGCCATCCTGGGAGGATGGGAGGGAGGAGCTAGGCTCAGCCTCACTTGAATAGGCTGTGCCCTGTCTCTATATAAAGGGCTGTATATCCCCTTGTGGTGTGTCCAGAGCCAGGGTAGGGAGGGAAGGAACGCTGCATTTCAAAGGCCTATCTTTTACATCTCTCCCACATTCAAGTCCCAACTGGGTATAAGTACTGGACCTTTGAGTCTTCCAACTCAGCACACTTTGGACCTGTAAATCCTCTGTCAGGAAGGAGGACTGCTGTGCTGCTGAAGGACTGCCACTCTGCTAGACTGCTGCTTTGCTGAACTCCTGACTTGCTGAGGTTCCCTGCTTCCTACTGTTCCCCTGCCTGGGTGAGAGGGACTGTACTTGCATCCCTTGAACCCAGAGTGACTCCAAGGGCTAGCTTGCTGACCTCCTGATCCAAAGTGTCAGGGACATAACAGACTTCCTACCACCCTGCTCCTGTACTTAAACACTGCTATCTGTGAGTCTGCCCTGCCATGAGGTGCCAATCAAATCCTGGACACTTGGAAGTGGGTCTAAGGTGTTTGCCTCAGCAGAACTAATTCATCCTTTGCTGTGGGAGCAGAATTGACACATTGGTGTTGTTTCTAGGAACGGAATTGATACATCATCTCTATTCCTGGGTTGGACCGACGCAACCAGACGTGCATTGTCGCTGCAGCTTGCATCTTGGGACCAGTGATTCACCTTCATAGCCACCACTGTGATGCTTTTCCGGGCACAAGGTCCTCCATCACAAGCCCTGGCACCTGGATCATCGATATGGCAGGCATCTGCACCACAGCCTTGACACATCTCGGAACCAACGCATCACCACTGCTGCTTGGAGCAGAACCAACACATTGCCTCTATGGCAAGGTTCATAACTGACGCTATTCGGTTGGCATGAACTTTTTACTTTGCCCCAATCCTGTCCAACCAGATATCCCTGATTGGTGTTTTTTGCTTCTAAGCACTATTTTACATTTTGTTACTTAAGAATTCATAACTTGAGTTCTACATATTAGATTTTTGTAGCTTTAGTATTGTTTTTTTCATTAAATCTTACGCTATTTTTAAACTGGTGTGGATAAATGTTGTGTGGTGTTTTCACTGTTTTACTGTTTGAAGTGTTGCACAAGTACTTTACACATCACCTCCAAATTAATCCTGACTACTCTGTGTCAAGCTACCAGAGATGAAGCACCATTTAATTTAGGGTTGCCTGGCACCCTGGTTAGGATTGTAGTTGCTCTTTGATCAGGGTTTATACCCCAATCCAATCCATTTTCAAACAGCACTCACTTTATGTCTAAACATGTGTTTCAGGATGATTGCCATTCTCCAGTAGAGAGTAACACCTTCAGTTTAGGGGTAGGGTAGGGTTTGGGGGCAGGCAATGCTGCATACAGTCTCCTCAGCTTTATGCAATCCTCTTTGTCAGAGTGCAGAGACATCCTAATGAGCTTGTCAGCCCAAAAACTGAAAGACACCAATCACAAAATTGGGGAGGAAGCACATTGCCAGGCATTTCAGCCTTTATTTGGTTTATCTTTTGTGTATTTCATTATTAAATTAGGCTACCGTATCCAAGATGATGGTTAGTTACAGCACAGTTTCAAGCCTATAGAACATTTATGGTGCCTTTCAGCAATTTTATTTTTCAGGGTCCTCTGGGTCATCCTCAGGGCTTCAAGAATAGAATGATTCCCTACTAAATTGAATGCTATGTACGTACCAAAATTTAATTTGCTTCCTACTGTCAAGGTTAAGAGATAAAAAAAAAATAAGGGTAAGGTGCAGGGTAGTTACTCGTGCCCCCGCCATGCACAGTTTTTTGTTTAATAATTTGACTGTTAATGTTTCATTGGTATTTTTATTGCCGTTATAAAAGTTGTCATGAGTGCTGGAATATCTGGGGTAACTAGCAGTGCACGGTGAAGGCGTGAGTTATATTTACCTTAGGAGACAAGTTATAGTTACTTGAAAGAACTCTGCATATAACTGCTGAATTTCTATGGTTATGTGCAAGTAAATTCAGAACCTAACTATAACATTCATGCCAAAATAGTTTTTTTAAAGTTGAATTTCTATGTTTTTTAAAATTGTATTTCACAAATATAATGTCCCTGTAACATTGTTTTTTTCAGTGAAGTTCTATGCTTTTTTCAACCTAAAGTAATTTTAATTGATATTTGTTAATCCAACCACTGCCATGCACAGCCTTTTGTCATGTGCAGCGGGGGTTGGCTGCAGGGCCTGCTCCCAATCCTCATTACCACCCAAACCCACGCAGGAGTTTGCCACTGGGCCTCTCTCTTTGAATGTGACAATAGGTGTGAGAGGGTGTCTCTGAGTATGAGAACTGGTGTGTGTCAGAGTCACCAGATCCTCGGGGTCTGTGCACGTTCCCAACACTTCCACCACTAGACAGCTCCAATACTCTGATTAGATTTATCACAGAGTCTAAGAGAGTCCAAGCGGGGAAAAGGGGATTAGGAAGGGAACAGCTGGGAAGGAGACCTGTAGGAAGCAAGAGGTTAAAACACATCAAAATTACATCTCATGAAATTAGTACCATGCTATAACTCTAGGTTTTGTCATTTCTGAAAACATGAAACAACCGTCGAATAATTCTAGAACTGACTAGAAATTTTGATGACCCAATACCTGGGAAGGAGACAAGAAAAGGTTAAATAGAACTTTCAGATTCAATTACTTTCTTTAGCATGGGAAAAATAATTTGCGCACATTGCAGGTTTTTATATGTGTACTAAACACCATAAAAGGATTGTGCACCATGAAATTACACAATGTATATTCAAGGAAATAAATCACTCAACTTGTCAACTCAAAATGATACCACGGAAATGTCTTCGAATGATAGCACACAGTAATTGACATCTTTGATACACAAGTAAAGAATTGCGCGTCTTGCCGATTCGAATGCCACCATTAAAATGCCTCGGAAAATGAATATCAAAATTCACACTCAAGGAAGGAATTGCGCGTGTTGCTGATTCGAATGCCACCATGAAACTGCCAAGAAAGGTAGCGCACAATGAATAACATGAAAGGCACACAAGAAAAGAATCGCGCTTCTTGCCGATTCGAATGCCACCATTTAATGCCTCGGAAATGATAGTGTACAATGAATATCAAAATTCACACTCAAGGAAGGAATCGCGCGTGTTGCCGATTCTAATGCGACCATGAAAACTGCCAAGAAATGGTAGCGCACAATGAATAACATGAAAAGCACACAAGAAAAGAATTGCGCTTCTTGCCGATTCGAATGCCACCATTTAATGTCTCGGAAATGGTAGTGCACAATGAATACCAAGAATTTCACACAACAGTTGAATCGCGCATGTTGCCGATTCGGATGTCACCATGGAACTGCCAAGAAAATGGTAGCGCACAGTGAATATCAAGAATTACACACCATGAGGGAATCGCACACGTTGCCGATTCGCATGCTACCATGAAATTGTCAAGGAATGGTAGTGCACAATGAATAACACAAATTAATCTCAAGAAAAGAATTGCACGTCTTGCCGATTCCAATGCGTGCATACAAATGCCTTAGCACTGGTGTTTTTTTTCAATTATTTTTTGCCACAAGTTTCCTATTGTAAACTATAGAGGTGGGGGTGCACGGGGCCTCTCTCAGGGCCTTAAAAAAATAGTATGCAGGGGTCACATGCCCCCCCCACTCCCTGGGACCTCCATCTCCTCAGGGCTGAATTTTAATTTTATGTGGTGGGCCTGCACCACCCCAGCAGCCATGGGGACCACCAAATCCCTGGGGCAATTCATTGCAAGTAAGGGGGACTGCCACCTCCCTGTGGTGATATAAAATGATGAAGGGGGTCGGTTGCAGCCCCTAGGTCCCAGAGACCATCACTTACCGGGGCTATTCATTTAAATTAAGGAAGAGCATGTCCCCCCGCAGCTCCAGTGACTGCCACCTCCGCAGGGATTAATTGAAATAATGAAGGGATCAATTGTGGACCGATGGGGACCAACACCTCTCTGGGTCAAATTCAAATGTTGGAGAGGGGCTGCGTGTCCTCCCTCAAGGAGCCAATAATGGCCCCGGGACTTCCACCCCCCAGGGCTATCTTCTATGTCCTGGGTTTTTCAACCAGGGGTATAGCTGTTTGCTCTGACTTGGTGAGAGCTTTGACAGCTCCCGCCAAGTCTGTGCAAACACTTCGCTCCCAACAAGTGAAAGCTGATAGACAGTAACGGCTTCCTCTGTATCTCTGCCCACAGACATGTAGGCAGGGAAATACAGGAAAAGATTGCTCTCAAAGACAGAGAGCTGCATGTTTACCAGTTCCCTGTCAGTGACAGCAAAGTCGGCTTCTGCAGGAGGCAAGGAGCAGGCTGGGACTGCAGGGGCGTTCCGGCTCCCCCCGCAGTCCCCAGTAGTGGTGACTGTGTGCCCAAGTGGGCACCCAGGTGACATTACTGCAACCTGGGGATGGGTTACCTGGGGCCAAGATCTGTTAGGGGAGGGGGGCCAAGTGGCCCCTCTCCTATATTAAAAAAATATATATTTTGAGGCCAGGCCCTGACTGAAATAGGCCCAGGAGTGGGGGCAGCATGACCTCCTCATCAAAAAACAAATTATATTAAAAGACCAAGCCCCAGGAATGGGTTCCCTGGATCTGAAATCCCCCATTAAGATCAGGCCAGGCCATAGGGGAAGGCATTCCCAGGGGCTGATTTGGCCATTCTGGCCATGACATTATAGTTAGGTTCTTAATTTACTCTCACAAAACCATAGAAATTCAGTGGTTAGAGTTAGAATTACTTGAAGTGTAACTATAACTTGTGCCATAAGGTAACTATAATTCACGTCCTGGCCATGCACTGCTAATTACCCCAGATATTACAGCACTCATGAAACAATGTTTCCGCCCGCCAGCCCACAAGAATGTTCTGAATATGATCGGCGGGGATCCGGGGGCGCTGGCGGTCAGTAGTATGACTGCCAGCATGAACACAGCGGTTTTGACCGCCGTGTTCATAATGAGGGCCCTAGTTTCTATAGCAAAAGTGTTTTTGTTTTGCTAATAAATTTGGTGCCATTTGATGAATCTTCACAAAATTTTCCAAAATACACAGTTGTCACTTCAGTTGCTGTCTGGAAAGTTTCAGGGTTGTCTGTCAAGCAGAGGCTGAGAAAAAGGGGGGTCCCCAAAAACATTTTCCCCATTAATTTTCCCGTAGGGATTTTGAACAGTGATAGTGCCTAAACCACTGGACTGAATTACACCAAATTTGGCAGAAATGTAGCTTTTGGTCTAGAAACAGGCCTTTATGGTATTTGGTGTAAATTTGTTTGGTGGTTTTAAAGAAATTGAAGGAAATATCATTTTTTTATTTATAGGAATGCGTAAGATTCACAACCCCTCCCAATCTTGTGCTGAGATCTGATTGGCTGATGACACTTCAACAAGGAAGTGTTGTTAGCCATGTTGGGACTTGACTTCAGCTGATTCATACAAAAAAGGTAAAAAAATAAAGAAAAGGGGCCAGGGTAGACTCACCCTGACTGGGGCCCCTGAGGGACCATCCCCAGTGCTAAAAAGCGTTTTTTTAAATATTTTTGTCCTGGAATTGTGACAGGGACTTTTCATCTTACATGTTACGGGAGGGCCGTGCTCCACCCCACAGCCCCGGGGACGACCACCTCCCTGGGGCTATAATAAAAAGAATGAAGGGAGTCTGTTTTGAACCCCCTGGCCCTGGGGAACACCATCCCCAGGGCGTCTTCCACATTGTAAGGGGTCTACGCAAACTCCTTGAGGAGCCACTGATGGTCCTGGGACTGCCACCCCCAGGGCAGCTCCTTCTATGTCCTGGGGTACCCAACCCTGAAACATAGCTGTTTGCTGTGGCTTGGCTGCAGCTTTGACAGCTGTAGCGAAGTCACAGCAAAAAAAGTCTACTTTCTGACAGTGGGACCTGTCAAACAGTTCTCATCTGTCTTTCCTGCATGCAGGGGTGCCTGCTGGGAAGTCAGATGAAAACATTGCTCCAGCAACCATCTCCTTGCTTGCTGGAGCACTGGGACCATGGGGGATGCCTTCAGGCTTCCCCCACAGTCCCAGATACCCCGTAAAGGACCACCATTTTTTTTTTATTGGATAGGGCCGCAGAGGAGGCCTTGAGGCTCACCCTGCCTTCCCAGATAGCCTGTAAAGGTCAAATAAAATAGCTTAAAAAACAAAAACATTTGTAGCATTTTTTAGAGTTCAAGGTTCAACTCCAGCTGTAGTCATTTCCCTCCTTTAATTTCTTTTCAACTGCAGATACTGGCACATACCGAAAGGTGATCTTACTATTTTACTTCGAAAAATAATTTTTTTATTTTCAATTTGTGTTGAAATATATCATTCTAAGTATATCAGACAACAAAATCTAAAAAATGCTCTACCTATTTATCTCTCCCTCTCTTTCGCTCTTTCTCTTTTTTGTAATCTCTTTCTCCCATTCACAGACCCACTTAGACCCTTACGTACCCAGTCACAGACCCACTCAGACACCCACACATAGGTGCAGCTCCTCCACTATCGTAGAGGAGTGTCACCACCCCCACCAGCAACAGCAGCTGCAAACCTTTAACAAAAAAACTATGTTTATTAACATTTTATTGTTAAAGGGGAAGGGCCATGGGGTGTGAAGGACAGAGGAGGAGTGCACAGCACTCCCCTCAGTGCACATGTGTGTTTCGTCATCCATCAATGGACAGCCAAACACACATGCGCACTGGGATCTCTCCAACCCGGCACTGTGTTGCTGGGTGAGAGGGGTCAGACAGAGGCTCCCAGTCTGCCTCGGACTGCCATGCCAGGGCATTCCGGCTAATTCAAATGCTGCATTCATGTAGTCAGCAGCATGAGAGCAACGATCAAATTGCCTGCAGGGCAGTCTAGGAGCCTATGCCTGTAGTGGAGGCTGAAGAGCGGCACAGTGGCATCAGGGGATCAGGTAAGTGGGTTTTTTGGGGTTTCTTTTTTCTTTTCCCCTAATCCCCATCACATGCCGGCCCTCCCCTTCTCCACACCGTGAGCCACCCCTGCTTACACATCACCCACTCACAGACCCTCATATACCCACTCACAGCCCAACTCAGACTCTCACACACCCACTCACAGACCCACTGATACCATCATGCACCCACTTACAAACCTGCACGGACACTTACGCACCCACAAAGACACTGATTAACTCATTCTGACACTCAGACAGAGACTCTCACAAACACTTTCACCCCAGATAAACTCTCTTACACTTATTCTCACAACCAGGGGTTAAAGGTCCGTGTGCAGAGTAGGGTTGGCTGTTTGGGGGGGTTGGCCCCAGGGACTGGCTGCAAGCCGGGGCTTGCGGGCAACCCCTGGTGCGCACGGGTGAATGACATGTGTAAGGCACGGTTGGGTGCTTGCAGGGGGTTGGCCTCCGGGCCTGGATGCCGGCCAGGCCCTGTGGCCCACCATCACTGCACACGGCCAAAGGCCCTGCATGGCGGTGTTTGGATTAACGTATAGTAATAAAAATTAGTATACGTTAAAAAAAAAACATAGAAATTCAATGAAAAAATCAAAGGGTACAAGGGTGTTATAGTTATGAAATGGAATTTAAAAAACATAGATATTCACTTAGAAAAGCAAAGGTTCCAGGGACGTTATAATTACACTCATAGTGTAAACGTACCAAATGATAGAAATTCACCAGTTATAGTTAGAGCTAGCTCAAGTAACTGTAACTCGTGCCCTAAGGTAACTATAACTTGCGCCCTCCCATGTACTTCTAATTACGCCACAAATTACGGCACTCATGACATCTTTGATAACATCATTGATAATATCAATGTAATAGTTGCAGTAACAGTTTTGACGAAAAAAACGTGCATGGCGGTGGTGGTGGCGCAGAACGCAGCACATATAGAAAGAGTAAAAAATGGGTAGAAACAAAGATATTTCTCCCCATTTCGTCACTCTTAAACCACCCCTTGGGTGGCGCAGGCTTTTGAAGCATTCCCAAGTTTACAAAATCCTGTAGATCTGCAAATGTGTCAAAATCCAGGGATGTTGTGTGGGAACACCCCCACAACAAACATGGAAATGCCTTCCTGATGCAAAGTAATGCAACACAACAAACTTCTTCTTCGTTGTCTTACTCCATAGATACAAGGCCCTGAAAAGCCATGCGTAGTGGCTTTGCGTGGCCTTGTAGATATGGGTCAGCAGCCTGCGCCGCCAGTGCATGATGCCTGTTGGAAGGTAAAAAACAATTTTGCACATTGCATATTCAGAGTTTAAATTTGCTAATTCAACTGCATTGGCTTTGAGAATGCAAACTGTGTGTGCCTTTCACCCGATATGTTAGCACCACGCTAACTGCATGCCTTGTTAAAAAGCTGAATGTACATGTTAGTGAATCTCAGGGCACACTAATCAATTTGAGTAAAATGATGACCACCCAAAGTAACTATCTTCGTGTAATGCGTACGTAGTGTACCATAACACACACACATTATTTCCAAAAGGTCATCAGAACACATTTGTTAATTTCTTACTTTTGCACAACACTTACCTTGCCTCCCCTAAGGCTTGTTCACATGTTTCTGATTAAATAACCCCAGAGTCAGTTTTTCAGAAAGTGGTTGCTCTTTTTCCTCCGCCCCCTCATCACTCTGCATTCCCCTCCCCAGACTGCTACAATGAGGTTGAAAGGTACCTTAATTGTACTGTATAAGTGATTTACATTATGTGCAGAGATATTGATCATACGTGCAGAGGGTCATATGCCCAGTGTGAACAAAGAATTTTAATTAAGGATGGTGCTTTACATATCGATCCTGATCAGATTACAAATTAAAGTTCTACAATCCCTTGAATTAAACTCTGCATTAATCCTTTTTACTGTGGTTTAGGCGGTACGGGGGCGTTCAGTGAAAACCCAACAGGGATACTTTCGAAATTCATGAGTGATAAAGAAGAGACATTTGGGCTGTATAATATTGATATTTTAAAAGTTATTTCTTTGCTAACAACGAACTATTTACTTCGGAATCTTAAGGGTGTGACTGAAAAGGAAGCCCTCATTTTCCACACGCACAGCGGCTGGAGGTGCGGCGAGACACTCCCCTGCTGCCTCGCTAATGACCTCAGTCCTGACCCACTCAGACCACGCTATCAAGGGAAGAGGTAATTCAGTCTCCGTGCTAACCCGGGCCTGATCCCCCCGATCACAAACTGCCAATCATTATACATTATTTATTACACCTTCTATGACACAAATCACGGTCTCGGGCACTCAGACACAAAGAAAGCCCTTCTGGAGACTGCTCTTTGTTTTATTCAGCAAGAAATCATTGCTGAATGCATCATACTGGGAAGCTAGTTTAAGGAAAACGGGGCATGCATGTTTTAGCATTTCGGTCTTGCTCCGGAATAACATTTGCAAACTCTGTGGTGAATCTGATTTTATGTCACCAGTAGCAAAATCTATGTTTCACTCTCATTCACGTAGACTCTCCACATGCTATCCAGATTTCCACAGTACATATAAAAAATGTTGCTGTCCAGCTTTCTTCCACTAACACACGAATGCCGCGTGATGCTTTAAATGTGCTTTAACAAGGTATTGATAGGCTCGATCTACTTGCGGCATTATCATCGACCCTATCAAATGTGGAGAGTATCGGTTGTATTTATTGTTGAACTTTAACTAGTATTGACGACGGAAGCAGGGCGCTCTAATACAAGTTCAGCCCATGAGTATTCACTACATTTGTACTGTCCTTCACATGCATTGTGAGTATAGAGATGATGCACCACTGTAGATAAAAGAAACATAACAACTCTTTAAGTCCATTATGCCAACGAAATAGCAACATATATTTCTTATAATACAAACTTTAAAAGAGCAGGAAATCGTAAATTGGAAGACGATACATCAAGAGTATTTTTCGACGGGCAATATGGAACAACAAAAGCTTTAATATAGGAACATTTCCTAAGATGATACTACACATAGGTAGCGATTAAGGATAACAGTTGCTACAAATAAAATCCCAGTGTGGTTATTGTTACATACGTGTAATTGTAATTGGCGTTATACTTTAAGGGACACTAGATCGCAGAGCTTTCGTTATCGTCGATGGTCTGGAAAGGTGCGAGAACAATAATCTTAACCACAAACTAAGTAAGGCCAACTCTGCGTGGTTTCAAATACAAACTACAAGACAAGGTGAACGGAAACCACCCACTCCTTAGAGGCGCACGTTTGGACCAGAATGGTGTCATCCTGAACAGGGCGAATTCTAATGAGATCAGCGGATGGGCACAACATTTCCCAGCAGAAAGGTCAAATACATAATGCTCCTTGGCAATATACCTGATGGAAACAGCATACTCTACGGCGGGAATACGTAAAGACTCGTCAGAGAGGCAAAGTGTTATTACTCTTCTAAAGGTCACGAGGTTTATGAGACCTCACACGTACATTGGCAGGAAATCCTTACTGTGTGGACTACGACCAAGACAGAGGAGACTCTGGAAATACAGGGCCATTACATTTTATATGTTTTAAATCAAAGCGTTTTCAACAGGTTGGGTAAGCGCCAACACAAGGAGGTTCACGAGCCAAGGTATGAATTTCATTCTAGTGGCTGAGAGACATAATTAGCACTGTTTATGTAAATGATATGCACTTCTTTTGTGACTGAAGAAAGAACGCCGGGCAGCCACGCTACACACCCAGGACCAACTTAGGAAACGGTTTTACATTAAACATGTTTTAATAGAAATAAGAAATATCCCTTGCCGTCTGTCTCTTCGTATGGTCAATATGTGCTAGGAATGCTATATCACTTCAATAGATTGCATTTTGTAGTCGTGGCAGTTTAGAGTCTCAGTAAAACGAAACAGTAATTAAAAAATAATAATAATACTATAAGTAATATCAGTAGAAAGGAAGCACAATATAGTATCTCAAAACAAAGATTCCAAATACCATTGTAGCACTTCTAAAATAACGTAATCTTTAATGGTTTATAATTAAGTACTGAAGATCCGCCAACAATTTTGTAACATAGCCTAATTAGTGCAATTGTTTCTGCAATAAATCATTATTAAAATACATTAAAATAATTTTGAAATTTTGAAATGGGGTGAGCTTTATTTAAAATTGTGTTATAATTCAGTTCAAAAAGTTATCTGCTCCTCTGTGTATCAGTCATTTTAGTATGTTGCTACATGTTTCGAAAACAGTAAGGGTTCTTTACTCGTTGACATGTATAGGAGAAATCCTAAGGCTGTGTAAAGTAGTGATGTTATGAGGTATTTAAGATTGCCCTGGACACTTCAAGACTTAAAACTGAAGCGCCTAGGTCTGAGGCTATCTGTGATGTGCCTCCTCATCATAAGGAGGAGGGCCCTGAGGTGCCTTGTCGGGCTGAGAAGGTCACGCCCACAGGGCTGTGAAATCTTCAGTCTGGCAAAGTTCAGCCCAGGAGCCTGCACATTCAGACCATGTAAAACATCTGGCCTTCTGAACTGAAGGTAAATAGCTTCTGCAAAAATGTAGGGGCAGGTAACCCTCCACCCTTAGCATAGTCCATGCCTGATACCAAAGCTTTTATCAATTATAACAACTTTTGAGAATAGTTCTAAGATACACATACGCAGCTCTACCTTGCACACTGTCTCACGTTACTTAAGTAAAAGGAGGACAGCACATAGAATTGGAAGCTTTAGGCAAACAAAATCCATCAATCAAGAACTCTTCCAACCTAATATTCAAGCAGAGATTTAGCCTAAACAAGGACACAACCAATGATATTCTTCAGCTCATTACATGCTAAATCACACCAAAGAAGAACACCTCACAAATGACAGCAGAGGCAATGCTCTAATGTGCTCTAGGACATTATATCACTGCACAGTAGTGGAAAGGCATTGAAGGTAAAATCAGCAGAGAAGAATCATTACAGAAACAATCAGCATCTCAGAGCTATTTCCTGCAATACTCTAAGTCTAGCCAATAATGGAGTCAGCTTTCATGTTGCATGAGAGACCATCTTCCTAAGAGTGCCACAGCACATATGGAAATCAAACATGATTAGTATGTGCACTCACCTAGCCAACTAAATTCCTCTAGATTCTACTTTTGTCTACTTCAATCACAATTAATTATTGTCTAGTTGGCTTCTGATGCAACCTATACCTCTCTTCTTGAATAAAATGCTTCTTGGGTTTGTGGCAGAATATAGGCATCTTGGACGTGAACTGAGACTTGAAAGAATGTAAATGCAAACATTTCAGAACTGTGTTGTATGATATAGTTTGCCACAAAGGTAAATAACTTACAGTACCTGAAAACAATATTCCAACAACTAATGGCTCTCTTCTTACCCCCATATGTGACAATGAACACACCCATTAGATGTGGCTGATGACATCTGTCTTTAACTCAGAACCTAGGAGATAGAGGAGCAAAACCCTGGCACTTGATAGGCCATGATGCTCTCTTAAGAAGACCATAAAGATACTCAACAATAAACATAGGAACAAAAAAACGACATCTGAAAGCAGGAGACTTGCTGCAAGTCTATGTTTTCCTGTATAAGATGACTGTAAAGTGAAGAATCCTTATCCTGGATGACCGTGGCCATGTTGGGTAGGACCAACAACATTAATACTTAGACATATTCAGTCCCTGTGTTCTCGTAAAAGGTTTACAAACACATTTAGGGATTATTTGAGCATTATCCTAATTTTCAGTGAGTACATGTGAGTGTTAGTTTCACCATTGTTTCTTGAGGAAATGGTATTTTAACTTCAATGATTCCTAAACATCAAATCTCATCATTTTTGTAACTTGTTGCCAAAAAAGTTTCCATAGAAGTTCTGTTGAATTACACATTCATCTTAGAATCTTTTTAGTTCATGCATGGAACAGTAACATCTTGATTTACTTGACTGTATAGTTGTCTGTTTGGATTTCTTACAACTAAACACTACAAGCACATTTGTCCAGATGACAAGCTGACAAAAACAACCCAGAGATACCTTAGGCTGAGCTAGTTTTAGAGCTTTGGGTGCTCTCATATATGCTGTAGGAAAGCAAACATTCTCATCTGACAACTATAACATCTTTCCTCCCAAACCGACTCGTCTGATTCTCTACATTTAACCAATAATATGCATCCTTAAACAGTGACACATGAGCCAACCGCTCAGTGGTGTCGTATTCACCGTTTTATCTACTTGAGGGGAGATGATATTGATTTTAGAAAAGCTGATGGTAGTAGTATTTTTTATTTCAGGCTCAAGCCCATAACACACATCATGCAATAAAAAGATAAAAACACTTTTGGATGCATTCTTAGACTGAGGGTGCAAAGTGCTTCGCAGTTAAAATTCATGCACCATGATAAGAATACATTACTAGAAAACAACAGCATATGAAAATTAAAACAAGTACATGCAGTTTATCAGCAATCAGGTTGATCACCAATGCATGATTTCATGGATAGTTTAAAGTGCTATAACGATGCACATTCAATTTCCAACAATCATGTCATTAAGTAATTTGCGATTTAATGGTTGACTTAAAATGCTATACTAATATTCCCACTAATTTCCTTATTCACCAAACAACTTGTTCGTATCTGTTGAGACCTACTGCGATCAAAGTACTACAGTCTGTTCTTATAATTGGACAGGCATCTGTTTCACACCCAAAGTAATACAGATAGATCTCAACCAAGACCTCTTGAGATTGATGTAAGCTGGGCAAAAGAATAGTATGTCTTCAATATTATGATTACAAAATAGTCAGGTTTGCATTTGAGGTCAGTTGGGGTCCCATTTGTAGGTGAAGTTATTCACAAGCACTGCGCCTACCTTAGGTTTTAGAAGCAGGATGCATGGTAGAGAATGTACATGCGCATCCATGTGCATTTCCAATTTGGGAGTAGGTTTAAAAGACATGAACTAGTCAACCAACCCACTGCCTTGGCATTTAGGTGGTAATAGTCAGTCGCATTAAGCCAATACTTCTCTTTGACAGCTGCCTTGGTGTTGCTACTCATTAGGGAAGGGTTAGACCAGTACATGCCCATTCATAACATCCCCAGTTGCTGTTTCACATAATAGAACCAAGCAATGGTCTCCTATCCTTCTAAGGCCCATATCAAAGCATATTGGAACAGTTGGGGTACTTCTTGGTAATTTAAACAATTATTTTATTAGACTGTTCTCTTTGGAGATCAATTCACTCAAATTCCCTATGGCCCAGATTTTAGAGCTATACAGAGATGCTGATTGCACCTTTGCCCTATAGATCTCAATAGTCGCAGATACTGATTTCGGGATGGTGGCCTTATAGTGTTTAATGACTGCAGAAGCACTATGAAGAAGGGACAATTCTGATTTCAATATTTGGGCCCTCCATTTCGTGGATCTGTCGATCCTGACTCCCAGGTAAGTTGAAATTGTCTACCTGCTGGAGTTTAATCCCTCTCAAATGGAACCTGCTTTAAACTATCTGTGTGCCTTTAAAACCATTGTTTTTGCTTTTGAAGACTTTACTTCCAGTCCACAGAAATCACAGTAGTTGGCAAAACTGAGGTGCGAGATATTGACACAGTATCATTAACAAACAGCAATGTAGACTCCCCCAATTTGGGGCAGTGGTGGATGCCAGTTAGTAACAAGTTGACCACATCGTTTATGAGAGAGAGAACGGGGTGGTGATGATCACACATCCCTGTTGCACACTGAGATTGATGGAAATGAGGTCTGTGAGGCTCCTCCACTACCCTACATTATTTGGGTAAAGTTCTCTTCATGGACCCTGAAGAGGCCGTCCAGTAAATTGGGATCTTTTCTCATTGCTGCCAGAGTGGACCATAGTTGGTGTCGAGGGATCAGGTTGTGGCCCTTAAATCAATTGAGGCTGTGTAGAGATGGTCATTAGAACGCCCCAGGTATTTCCAGACTAAGAGGTTCAATCTGAGGACCTGATCAAGAATGCTTACTTTGGGGCGCTCTCTGACTTTGCAGCACTCACCTGAGTACCAAGTAGAGAGCTGATTTATTCTTCCCTTCCTTCCACCATTAGGCCCAGATTTAAGAGGGCCCAGCACCGTCTAACACCACATTAGCTATAATTTTTTTTGACACTAATGTGGCATTAGAGGGCAAAAAACGCTGCACCATATTTATATAGTGAAACAATGCATGAATTGTGCCACTTTGTAACCCCATGCACCACATTCTGCATGCACCATGGAATAATTTATGCAAGGGGGGTGTTCCCCCGTTATGAGGGCTGCAAAAATGGTGCAAAGAAATCTAAGAGATTTCTTTGTGTCATTTTTTCCTGCAATTTTAATGCCTGCTCAGAACAGGCATTAAAAGGGGGCATGCCACTGTTTTCAATCAGCCCCTATGTACTGGTCAGGGTTAGCACCAACATTTTGGTGCGAACCCTGAACAGTACATCAATAGCATCAGAAATTCTGATGCTATTGCCCCCTAACCAGTGCCATGGTGTGCCATATTTTAAACATGAAGCACACATGGTGATGGTAGTGGGACGCAAGGGGAAACAAGAAAAGTCACCCTACATGTAATGTAGTTCCACTTTTCTTCAATCTGGTCCTTAATCTTTTGAATCCCACTCTTATCTAAGTTATCCACCCCTCAATTTCCTTTATTTCACTAATGTGCGTCTTTGTGTTTGTGTATTTTTAAATTTCTGTAATTTTGTGCGTGTTTTTGAGTTTTTGAATACTTTAGATTTGTTTCCCTTTTCTCTTTACTTTTTTATATTTGTTTCTTTCTTCCTTCCTTCTATTCCCTAGCCTTTCTTTTCCCCACCCAGCTCCATGGCAGAGGGAAGCAGAGGGAGTGGCAGCACCGATTTGGCTACTACTCACTTACCTTGTGGCTATTGGCACCGCGAAGGGGTGCACCCAGCACCATATTCACAGAGGCGGAAAAAGCAGCACTTGTCTTTTTTGTACAGAGCCACCTCCTCTCCATGTTGGCAGCTGGTTGTAGGCCTGGGAGTGGTTACACCCTTCTGGGGCATTGACTGCTATAGGGGAGGGTGCACCAGTTGGCTCATCTGCACACTGGGGTCCAGCACACCCAGTAGCAGTTGATGTACCATTGGGTAGACATAATCAACGATGAACAGGACCCGCTTGACCTGCAGAGCGTTGAGGTGTTGTGGCTTGGTAAGTAATAGTTATTTATTTGTTGTGTGTGTTCCAATACTCATTTCTTTTTATAATAACTGTTCTGACTCTCAGAGGTACCTTAAGGTTGCGTTTATTTATTATGTGATCCAGTTTGAGCTAGCCAGGTGAGTCAGTGCTTCCTAGTTGTACTTGTGGGTGTGCATTTGGGCTGATAATTTAAGAAGCCATGCAGACAGAGATCCCTCCTGTCACCAAGGATAAGATAGTGGTAGAAGTAATAAGTAATATATCAGTGATTTAGCATTCCCTTCTCTGTGCCTTTTGTTATGTAGCTTATGCAGTCCCTCCCAATCGCAATCTCCCAGTTAATGTGAGTATGATATCATCATATCAGGCATGCATCTATGCATTGAAAAAAAATGGAGGATGAGCCACCCCATCAAAGATGGTTGAGAAGCAAAGATCACTTGTTGCAATATGAATGCACTGTTAGTGGTACGTAGTTGTAAATGTAGGGCCATATTTACAAGGCCCTTTGCACTGCCAGAAGTCACGTTTAGTGGCAGTCTGGTGGCGCACACTGTAGGGCTATATTTACATGGCCACAAAAAGCCACCCTTTTTGGCTTTTTATGGCCTTGTAAATATGGACTGAGTCAACGCAGTGCAAGTCGCTGCACTGATTCATCCTGTGACATGGAGGCATGCTATGGGTGTTATGGTGGGTGGTCCCACCATAATGCCCATGGAATTTGACACATTCACACATTTACATGGTTTTGTAATCCTGTGAATGTGTCAAGGGGGAGACATAAGAAAGACGCAATGAGGAGAAATACCTTTATTTCTCCTCATTTTTTCCTTTTTCTATGTGTGCTGCAATATGCAACACACATAGAAAAAGTAAAGCTCCTCTTGTGATTGTTTTTTTGCAGGAAGGTGTCTCTTCATGCACAAAAAAATCATCCCTGCAACAGAGACACATTTGCAACTTGTGCAGGAGTGCCCGCATTGGCTTGTGGCAGCCCATTGTGCGCCAACGCAAGGGACAGGGACAGGCATGTGCCATATCTTGGAGATACATCACATTCCTACCCTTTTCTTCTGATAGAGGGCAGCACTGCAAGAAGGCTTGCGTCGCTGCCCTGTGTCAACTCAAGTTGAGTCAGTCGATACTATGCAATCTGATTTAGAAAAGTACATTACTGGGTTTGCCTGTACTTGTCCAAAAAATTTTGGGGAGATTTACTGTACGATAATTAAAAAAAAAATGTCTTTATTTCTTACCGCAGCACCCAAGGGGAAGAAAAGGGCAGCATCGGAGGTGGTTCCAGGAGGGAACGAGGCTGCCAGTGCTACCACCAGTGTGGATGCTGGCGTATCTGATGGCCCCAGTAAGTCTTCCTGTTATAATATTATATTATTTCCCTAATTTTCACCTCTCCCAAATAATGTTTCTTTAAGTTTTACTGTGCCTGTCTCAATTTTTTGTACTTATTTGTGTTCTATCTGAGGTTTGCTTAATTCTTGTTATCCCTGCATGTATCTATTTTTCACATTTCTGTACCTGACTTCCTCCTGTCTGCATTAGCTTTCTTCTGATTTGTTCCAAAATTTAGCATTCGCTTCTCCCTTTATATATATTTTTGGACTGGTACTTTAATACTCAGAGGACAGATTCTTAGAACAGGTACTCAACCAACAAGATTGCTTAACCAAATCAGCTTTTCTATACATGTTTGTGAAAGTTTTCTTTGTCTAGCTCATGCCCATTGCATTTGTCAGCCAATAACTCACCATAGGTTCTCCTGTTTTGACCAAAATATTACACACCTTTATTACTCTTCTGTGACTTAGCTCTTCCCCTTCATTAAGAAACATTTGTGGTTGATTTGTCTACCTGACTTTTCTAAAAAAAAAAAAAAATCCTAAAGTGAAGGATAGAAGAAGATAGAACTGTAATGATCTATTGTGGTTATATTTTGTTGGAATCTAAAATATGTAACATTCTTTTCAGACTCACGACCACCAATTCAGGGACCAGCGGCAGCACCAGTTCCCTGGATGTGGCAGCGGTCAGAGTGGGAGACCTGGCGGGAGCAGGGATTGGGGTTGGTAAGTGATATTGCTTTTCCTCACTGACAATTACTAATATGCTCACTGCAACGGCGTTGCTTGTGAACCCACTGGTTTAGCTGCTACTAGGGGGTTGAGTTCTTAATGGACTTTTCTCTCTGCAAATCAGAGGACAAAAGCTCTGGGTAGGTGAGGCTTTGAGTGAAAGAAAAAGATGCATAAGTGAGTGATAGGAGACACATGGATGGGGAAAGGATGGATTAATGGGGAGAAAGGGATTAAAGGATGCCTCAGTGGATGAAGGGTGGATGGGTAAAAGCCGATATTTGGGTGAGGAATGGATGGATGGTAACAAACAATGGTAACAAATGATATGTGGGTTTCTGCTGCCCTTCCCCTCGCACTTGGACCGCAACTTCCAATGCTGCGTCCAGCAGCACTTTGCATGCCTGGACCACTGGGTGGCACAAATAGAGGCATCCCCAGACAATCTCTAGGCTCACATAGAGTACGCCCTCTTCTGACTCTTTTTGAATTTTGTTTTTGGTGGGAGGGACACTTGTTGTGGGTGGAGAGGGTGAGAAAGGTGTTGGGATCGATTTTCACATTGGACTTTTTGTGACACGGATATTTGTTTGAGGAGAGGAGTGGGCCTATTGTTGGGGGAAAGGGTGGGTTTCTGTATTTGTTAAAAATAAAAAGGGGATAATTTATTTGACCTAATTAATGCCTCAAATGTTTATTTTGGTGTTTAAGTTTGCAGTGCTGTCTTGTAGCATAGCATATTTTTTAAATCTACTAAGAAAAGTCGATGACATTTACTTATACCTTTGCTCTACTGCCCTCTGCAACTATATTGACCACTAGTGATGGTAGCCATTGCCTATTTTGCCTACAAAAACCTAGATAAACTCAAACAACATCTTCTTCAGTAGGTAGGAGTTAATTACTTACTAAACAAGTTCACTTCAATCCATAATTCTTCTCTTACCTGAATAGATGAAGTGAGATAAGGGAAGGACTCTTCTTACTGCAGGGTTTTTTCCCAAGGTGGCATCTTAAGTGGGTGTCAGGTGGTAGTAGTAGGAGGTTAGCACGCTAATAGAGAAGAAGGAAAGTGCCACTCCAACCTATGTGAACTCCAACTACAGGATTAATCAAGAGGTTATCTATCATTGTCAACTAGATTGAAAGAAAACAGAGAGTTTGTGGGTCATATTATATAATAATACATTTAGGAAGACTGAGACCAGACTACCACAATGACAGTACTTGACACACACCAAAGAACACCTGATATTATAATAAGAACTAGGAATATCAACTTCTTCTGAGCAATAGTGGGGAGCTACTATTTTTAAACTAAACATAGCACATGAAATCATAGAGTCATGAGAATTATGCGCAGAGTCAAGAGTGATTGGACAGGGTGAAGAATTTACACAACACACAAAACAAGGTATGAATGATGTTGATGGGCCAATGTGGAATATTGCTCGGATAATAGAAGGTCCTGCAGTGAGTTGGTATCACTTTCTCCACTTCCACCCCAACAAGTGAGTGATCCATTTATTGTGTAAAAATAGAGTCAAACCTCAATAAATCACACAGCCCATGGGAAGAGGATTAGGGGCTCAATGAATGAATGGGAAAGGGAATTTGGGGAAAGGTTTGACAAAGACAAACAGTACACACACGAAACCAAACAGTATTCATCAGGGCACTGAGCAATATACCATCAACAATCTTTGCAGAAGGAAACGATGAAAGGATAGGTATGACACAGTTTAGTTAAATGCATTGCAAACAGTCCTTCTGCCCCAGAGAGACCCAAGACAGTATATCTCTAAATGTTTTGTCTTCTAGGTTTGAAAAATACAAATTGTGGAGGATTGAAGTTAAGCCACCCAGTCCTAAAAATTCTGATTGTTAAAAGGAAAATTATATTGTATTGCTAAATTGTGCGGTGCATCTCCATTCTTCTCAGAAAGTTCTTATTGGGTGCCTGACTGAACCTGTCCAGTAGGAAAGTTGGAGTCTTTAGCTTTCACCAAGTTTTGTTTGTGCTAGAGAGGACTAGGAGAAGGCCTGCATATTGAAATAAAAAAACAGTAATTGCATTATGGAGTAAAGGAGAAGGGCAAAAGAAAGCAAGAAGAGTCAGGAGTGTACCAAGAAGACTCAGAGGCAGAGCAAGAACATAAAGAGGAGCTTCAAGTTTGAGCCAGCAATGCAGCAAACACACACTCATCAGCATTTTCCAAATCACTGAATCTCTCTCCATTCCACAGAGCTGAGTGAGTACTAGGCCTCAGAGTCTTCAATATCATCATGGTTTCTCTTTGAAGTCAATACCATTCTCAATCTAGCTGTTGAGGTAGTCCCACCCTGAGTCCTTCCATACTCCTCCTCCTGATTCTGAGGAACTCTTTTCCAGGCCCAAACCGAGAGAGGTAGATCGGTGTAGTCAAGTGCACTTCTGTTGAAGAACAAATAGAGAAATAGAACTGGAGTATTTTGTGTAGATGTGTGTTTGGTAACTAAAGTGAATGGCCTGGTCTGAGAAACCAGGAAAAAGGAGTAGACCCTGCAGGTAAATGTCACTAAGTTTGAAAGACCAATCACTAACAGGAAAAAATGATCACCCATCAGCCCTCAAACATTGCAAATCATCCCAATCATGTTTACAATGTTGTTAAAGTCTCTCCCTCACTGTCACCCAACACATACATCATCAAGCATCACTCATAAGTACTCAATTTATCAACACTCACTTGTGCAATAGTAGTTACCTCTTCCAAACCAAGCATGGTGGTTGACCAAAATATTATCTCCTCCATTGGTAGCAAGTAGCAACACATTGAAATTTGGCATTTGTCAGTTTTTTAATCAATTCTCTTCTGGGGCAGCCCTGCTAGGTGATGTAAAAAAAGGGTAGACAATGGCACGTGAGGGAGGCAGGCATTGACTCCAAGGTCCTGAAGAGAATGTGGGGGCTTCTTAACTGCACACGGGTCCAACTCCAACCCAGTCATATAATATGTGACTAAAAATGGTGGGGCAGCATTTTTGCAAAGAATGAAAGAGGTTCAACAAAAAATAATTAAAACGTTCTACAGTGACACTGGTATACTCAGTCTGAGAAGTAGAGTTTCTCTTCAAACGCAGGGGGTTCACCCAGAAGTTGGTCAGAAAAAACACTTGATTCTGACCAATCATCCTCTTCCTCCTTCTGTGGTGTTTCGGGAACAGCATAATCAGTTGGTATAAAATGCTGGTTCATTTTGATCATGGTTAATCTCTCCATGTTTTGAGGCATGAGACTGGCCCTTCTCACTGTAACAACTGCATCAGCTGCACTGAACACATGTTAAGTAGACACACTGTCTACAGTACCAACCAGATATTGCTGCTGAGCTTTGGCCGTTGGCACATCTTCCCATACCAATACACCAATGAGGTTTGATCCACATACACCTCTTCTGAGTCATCCAGATACTCCTGGAACATTCTCTGAAGTATCATTAGTACTGCCACTTGCTTGACTTCTTTTACCTTCACCTCTGCACAGGATTCAAGGCCTACCACTTTAAACCAAGCGAATGCAGAAGTTGGGTCTGATTGATTCTTCTGATGTTGTTGTTGCTAGTATTCTTGTTGCTGGTGTTGGCTGTTGTGAGATAATATTGCCCCCTCTGGAAGTTGAGGGTGGCATCCCAGAACTGAGGAGACGGACTCTAAGTTCCAGCCATTCTTCTTCCAGTTCTCCAGCTTGCTCAACAATCCAATCCTTGAATTTTAAAACATCCCCTTCAGATAAAAGAATGAAAGAGAAAAGATTATTTTTGTAGTGTGGATCACATAGGGTGGAACAGATGTACTCTTTTTACTTGATAATGTCATTTTGCATCCTTGCATTACAAGTCAAGCAATAGCTTAGGCTCACAACCAAGGCATGAACTTCTGTGTTTTCGTTCACACATCCAAGTGAAAACCTTTTAGACACCTTCTTTAGATGTCTTGTAGCAAATGCCACAACAGGATAGCTTGGCACATCATACCATCCTCCTTGCTAACTTCCCATGTAAAACCCTCAAAAGGGAACAAAGTCTGTGTCAGGCATTTGACTAGGCCCCATTTCTCTACACCCATGGTCATAGCTTTTCCAATTGCATCTCTTCCTCTTAAACTGATATAGTCATTGATCTGTCTGTACTGCTTAAACAGACACTGCAACATATAATAAGTATAATAAGTTGAGTTTAGGGGTTAGACTGGTACACTGCCACCACACTGAAAATTCCAGAATTGTTTCCGGGCTTTTAAAAAAAGGGCTAGAATGAGTGCAGAGTAGTCTGCAGGTGGTCAGTATGTTGATCACTAAGGGGGTAATTCTGACCCCGGCGGGCGGCGGTCGCCGCCCGCCTGGCGGGAACCGCCATTTGACCGCTCTGCGGTCAAAAGACCGCTGGCGGCATTCCGACCTTCCCGCTGGGCCAGCGGGCGCTAACAATGTTAGCGCCCGCCGGCCCAGCGGGAAGGGGGCCTGCAACATTGAAGCCGGCTCCGAATGGAGCCGGCGGTGTTGCAGGTGTGCGACGGGTGCAGTTGCACCCGTCGCGCTTTTCACTGTCTGCTAGGCAGACAGTGAAAAGCAGGCTGGGGCCCTGTTAGGGGGCCCCTGCACTGCCCATGCCAGTGGCATGGGCAGTGCAGGGGCCCCCAAGGGCCCCAGGACACCCGTTCCCGCCAGCCTCTTCCTGGCGGTGTAAACCGCCAGAAACAGGCTGGCGGGAAGGGGGTCAGAATCCCCTGGGCAGCGCTGCTTGCAGCGCTGCCCTGGTGGATTCGCCCAGCCGGGGGAAATCCGGCAGGAAACCGCCGGACCCGGTTTTCTGACCGCAGCTTTACCGCCGCAGTCAGAATGGGCTAGGAAGCACCGCCAGCCTGTTGCCGGTGCTTCCATCATCCGTGGCCTTGGCGGTCTTTGACCGCCAGGGTCGGAATGACCCCCTAAGTCTTCTTTTTTTTATTAAGTCTTGCAGAACCAGGTTGATGCACTGCACCAAGCACAGGAACCTGAAATAGCCACCATCTGCCATGGACACAACTATGTTACTGCCATTGTCTGTGGCAACAAATCTAGTTTGAAGACCTCTGCACTGCAGCCATTCAGACACTTTGCTATTAAATTCATCCAAGATATTTGCAGCTGTGTGTGATTTCTCCATGGCAAACATGGCTACTGTTACATCCCTCAGAGCGCTCTTACAAATTTCTTCAGGGACAAGACCTGTAGATAGCTTTTGCTTTAGCTCTACAAAAGAGATTCAGTGTGCAATGATTCACATGTAATCAATAGCCTGATAACTGGTCCACATGTCTGTCATCAGGTGGATAGTGTGGACAACACTTTGCTGCAAAGCTTGTCCAACCAATTGCAGCACATTGTGATGCACTGCTGGAACAGCAACTCAGGCAAAATAGATCCAGCTTGGAACCTTTCATTTGAGGCAGATGGCTGCTACAAACTCTAAGAATCCCACTCCTTCCACAAAAGAAAAAGGGAGGAGGTCCAACGTTAACATTTTTGCCAGCTTTCCATTGTAAAAATGTGCCATTGAATGGTTGCAGTCGTAGGACCCCTACTGCCTAAACATCTGCCTAATTGTAGCCTGGATTTTCTTCTTTCGTGAGGCCACTGACCCAGGTGACTTTTGAGATGTAGGTGGTGGCAGACTCAATGTGTGTTGTGGTGCAGTCACCATATGCTGTGGTGTCTCCATCTGACTCTGAGTCTTCCTGTCCCATTGTGAGGTTGCTGAGGCGGGTGATTCTGGTGCACTGCTGAGGACAGCGCTGCTTTGCTTGAGGATGTCACCCTCTTCTTCTTCACCTTCCACTGTGATTTGACCAGTTGTAGCTGATGTTTCCCGGCTCTCCTCTCCTTCTCCACTGCGATCAGTTTCATCCATTTTTTTAAGGTGTTCCTCCCACCTGATTGCATGATGTTTTTTCATATAGGTCGTCTGGTCTCCAGTACCAGGCTTACCTCAATGAACACTTGCGTGGCAAATGGAGCATATCGCAATGATCTCCTCCTATTTGCTAATCGTTGAAAAGTCTCAAACTGAGGAGGAGCACTTTCTTATTGGGTCACTGCCAGGGTCCAGTCCATATCCCTATCATTATCATCAGAAGTGGTGCTTGGAGAAAATGGTGGAGTAGTACCCTTCCTTTTTCTTGCTGGAGATCTAGGAGCCATTGAATTTAAAAGAGTAAGTTCTTGCTCAGCAGGAAGCTTGACCTTCTCTTTTTCTCCAACTTCAGGAAGATCTACTATTGCTTGCAGCAGTTCCTGTCCACTCTGTTTCCTGAAACAATTGGGTACTACTTTGCAACAGCATGCAGGTATAGTTCTTGGTTTCATCTCCATGTGTTTTAAAGGAATCACCTAGGGTAGTCAGAGAGAGGTGCATGGGTAAATGGAATAATCCTTAAAAACATTGATGGTGGCAAGGTGGTTCAAGGGAAATGGAATAATCATAAAAAAATGAATTATTCTGCTGACTTGTCTGCTATGCTCCACGGCCAGGGCGTCCAAAAGGAAATGGAATTATTATACAACTAAAGAAACCAAATGCTGTAGTGTGCTGTGCACCTTTGGTGGTTGAATAGATGGAGGAGTGGATGTGGATGGGTGGATCAAGGCAAAATGCAGAGTTAAATAAAATGAAAATAAAAAATACAAAAATATATTAAAAAAAATGAAATTTAAGAACGAGAAATACAAAAATAAAATTAACAATTAAAATAAAACATTGAAATAGAAAATATAAATTACCAATTAAAACATAAACTTAAATTAAACAAATGATCAATAACTGGCAATGTGTGAACATACGCCTTTGGAAAACACACAATGGCTGGATCCACACAATGGCTTCCAGTCAGAAGGTAAAACAATAATAAGGAGCAAGGAGGAATGGCAAACAATGAAGGCATGCTAGCCTATAGCACAGGGACACTAGCTGGATGCACAAAATGACTGCCTGCCACATGGTCAAACAACACCAAGTAGCAAGGAGGCATGGCAAGCAAAGAACTCATGCAAGCCTATGGAAAAGGGACACTGGCTGGATGGACAAAACAGCAACCAGCCATATGGTCAAATAACAACACCAAGGAGCAAGGAGGCATGGAGAACAAAGAAAGAAGACATGCAAGCCTAAATCAAAGCAACACTGGCTACATGCACAAAATGGCTGCCAGCCACATGCTCAAACAACAACAAGAAGGAGCAAGAACAAAGAAGAACACATGCAGGCCTACGGCAAAGATACACTGGCTGGGTGAAGAAAATTGTGTCCAGCCACATGATCAAACAACAACTGTAAACAAGGAGGCAAGAAGAACAAAGAACACATGCAATCCTATGGACATAGACTACACAAAATGGCCCCTAGCCAGGGGGCGTGGAGAACAAAGACAAATGGTGGATGATGACAAACACAAAGACACACTTGCCATAAGGAGAAATGGCGGTAACAATGAAGAAAACACTAACATTAATTCAGCAATGAAAAACATGAATATTAACTGAGCTATAAAAATTTCACAACAGTACACATATCCTCCTGAGCCTTCAAATATTACCACACCACATATATACTTTTTGCAAAAACAATTAATTGCAAAAAAAGCCAACATGTTTAATTTAACCAATCCCTGCACTAAATGAAAATTTAAAAACATATACCACTCAAATATGTATTATATGTACTGATGACTTCTAGTACTGGGCCTACTGTATAGATGGTCATTTGAAAATCTAGGGCACATAGTAAAATAATTTTGCAAATGTTACAAACATGTAGAAAAGGACAGGTACTAAGATGTTCAACAATTTTCCTTTACAAAAAATGAAAAATCAGCAAAATGCAAAATAAATAATAACTAGGCCATACTTAAACTTAAGGCCACCCACCACTATAAACATTTTAAAATCCCATTAAAGTACAAACAAATACTAGTACATGTCCAAGCAAACAAACAACACCCTTATTTAATATTTTTTGAACTTATTTGTGTGATTTCACAAAAACAAAGGGGCAGTTTTGAAAGCATCAAGCACATCTTTGTACCACATTAGCATCATTTCTTTACGCTAATGTGGCCCACCGAGGCAAACGTCCCTGTGCCAAATTTACAAAGTGGCGCAATGCATGCATTGCACTTCTTTGTAACCCTTTTGCTACATTAAACCTGCTCCAGGCATAATGTATGCAAAGGGGGCATTCCCCCATTAGGGGGACCGAAAAAAAAGGTGCAAAGAAATCTAAGAGATTTCTTTGTGTCATTTCTTTCAGAACTTTTAATACCTACTCAGAGCAGGGGTTAAAAGGAGGCACACCATTGTTTACAATAGGCCTCAATGGGCTTTGAAGGATTAGCATTGGCATTTTTGATGCTAATCCAGCAAAGCTATTAACTAGCGTCAAAGATGTTGCTGCTATCCCAAACTACCGCCATGGTGCGACGTATATTAGATACGGCGCACACATATGGCATTAGAGGGGTGCTAAGTGGCGCAATAAAAGTGGTGCTGTGCTGGGTGCAGCACCACTTTTCTTAAATCTGGCCCAAAGTCCTTAAATCCAAAGGTATATCCAGGAAAGAAAATTTGTGATCCTTGCCCCTCAAAATCCAAGTGTCCGGAAGTTGTACAAGTAAACGTGAAGTCTTGTGAGCGTGGCCAGAAACAGCATGATTAAATACAAAGTATTGTGCTTTCTTGGTAGCAGCCTGGGAGTATTGTGGTGCTCGCAAGAACCTTGCTCATGCAAAAGAACTCCAATCTGTGCCATATTGCGGAATTCTCGACCTCCTCGCTATTCCTCATAGTGCAAGTTCCACAAACGCAGCTGGCTTGGTGGATTTTTGCACCCGGACCTAGTGTATATTTGTAATAATAAATAAGAATTAAGGCATAACATGGGCCACTTAACAGCTTGTCTACTATTTGAAAGAGATAGGGTCACTTCAGGTTGAGAAACTTTATTTGTATTGATTGTGAACAAGTTATCTTTCATCGTTTACTTAAGAGCGTTGTGGACACTGTTCGGATCACAATGTTAAAGTCTGATGCTAAGGGCCAGATGTATCAAGCGATTTTGCATTCGCAAACGGTGCGAATTGCAAAATTCAGCCGTTTGCAAATGCAAAAATGCCTTTCAGAATGTATGAAAGGCATTCGCAGTGCAATTTTAAGGAATCGCTAAAAAATTGCGATTCTCTAAATAGGAAATCGCAAATAAGGAATCCTTATTTGCGATTTCTTAAGCACATGTATCAAGCATTTCCTAAATGCGAATTGGGCATTTAGGAAATGCAATTACCACCAACAAAAGATTGGTGGTAACCATGTGCAAATTTGAAAAATGCATTTTAAATGCATTTTTAAAATTGACATGTTGCGCACACATGCCCCTAAGGCATGTGTGTGCTTCACATGTCCGTAAAAATATTTTTGGGGTGCAGCAGAGGGGGCCTTAGGCCCCCAGCACCCTGGGATTTGCATTTCCTAAATTGCTAATTCCTAACTGGAATTCACAATTTAGGAAATGCAAAACCATTTGCAGCAAGCCCATAGGTGCAAATGGAGTTGGATTCTCTATTTGCGATTCGGTAATAGCATTTGCGAATTTTATGAAATCGCTATTACCGAATCGCAAAAATTATACATACCATTTTGCATTTCTTAAATAGCGATTTCTTAAAATCTGCTATTTAAGAAATGCAATTTGGTTTTTTGATACATCTGGCCCAAAGTTTCATACATTTGTATCTATAACAATATATATGTATTTAAAAAAAAAATTCGATTTGATTTTTAAAACACAAGTAAAGCTCAATGTACAACAGTGCATTTCTATCAACCCGTACATGGAGAGGAAACAGAATTTCAAGAGACATGCACAGTCACAGTACATATATATCACAATTTAGGAGTAATGTAGGAGATTCCCCTGTCAGTTAACCTTAGTACTATTTTGGAAGTGTGACAAGTACACCCTATCATCATTCCCCTCCAATTCCATGCCATAGTGGGTTCTCGATGGGCCCCATATTTTTTAAACTTCCTTGGGCACACCCTGCCTTTCTATGTGACTCTCTCCACTGCCATATATAAACCCATCACTCTTCACAATTCTTTGGATTGCCACTCTTTGGTGTTCTCATTCCATATGGTATTTCGAACTTCTCTATACATTCTAGTTAACATCACATCTGGTACTTTGTAGAAAGTATTTTGGCGGATATATAAGAGTTTGGGTAGAGTTATCATTTTGAACATAGCTGCACATCCTAGCAATGTCATCGGCCGTTTTCTCCAATGTTCTATATCTCCATGGAGCTCTGTCATCATTCTCCAGATATTTTGATTACGCTTCATTCCCTATTAGAGGACTGATATATCCTGAGATATTTAAACCCCTATCAATCTATCCATAGACTGCCCAGTATGTCAGGGGACTCCAGGTCATCTCCCACCAGGTAGAGGCTAGATTTATCCCAATTTATGGTGTAGTCCACATGGGTGCCATACTGTTCAAAGGTCTGAAACACTACCTGTAATGTCTCATTGGGGTGTGTAACATAGAGCAGGATGTCATCTGTGTAGAGTGAAATCTTCTCATCCTCTACTGACTCTTTATTGATTTAGAAAACTCTAATTTCTGAATGTGCCCGGATAATGCAGGCCAATGGCTCTAGTGCAAGAGTGAAAAGGAGAGGAGACAGGAGGCAACCCTGTCTATTTCCCCTTCCAATTGGAAAATCCACCGATTGCATCCCATTCACCCTAACAGCCACCACTCGGTTTCTATAGAATAGGTCTATCCAGGTCTTGAATTTGGAACCAAACCCAAACTTCTTGAACACCTGAATAAGGAAGGGGCAATGGAGCAAATCAAAGGCCTTTTCGGCCTCCAACAAGAGGAATGCATTGGGTTCCCTCTTCAGTTGGACCCTCACCAGCCAATTATGAAGTCTCTGGAGGTTGACACTTGTCGATCTCTTGGACGCAAAGTCAGATGGATATCTATGGATCAAGGAGGATATAACTGAGATGAGCCCATATGTGTAGGTTTAGCAGTTGTGGACTTCATATCCCAGTGTTCTTTTTGAAGAGTTCGGCAGGTATCCCATTTGGAATGGGGGTCTTACGTGGTTTCAGTTTACCTATTGCTGCTGTTATTTCAGAAACCATTATTTCCTCATCTAGGGCCAATTTGTCCTCTTATAGTAGGACAGGGACCATTATGTCCTCTAAGCATTTCTCTGCCAGGGATCTCTCCCTATAGGAGTCCTCATAGTAACTTGCGAAACTGTTGGCTGTCTATATATTATATATTCCACCCTCCTCACCCTTGATAAGATTTACCTAGTATGCCTCAACTTCCCTTCTCCCCAGCCACGCCATAGATTACCTGCTTCATCACCGGTATCATTTGGATGGTGCTGATATGCCAGTATTTGACTTATGACTTCATTTTGTGCCAGCGCTTGGTACTCATGACGGAGAACAACGATTCAACAATGAATCTTTGGATCAGATCCTACCTCGGCTTACTTTTCTAATCCCTTTGGGTGCTTATCTAGCAACTCCATTTCCCTCGTCTTTCACTTTTTCTCATGAGCAATAATGTTCTGTGTTCTGTCTCTCAGGACTATTTGTATATTTCCTAGTGTGTGACTCCGACTGAGTCCACATTTTCTGTGAAATATAGTTCAGTGTATATCCTTAGTTTTCAGGAGACTGATTCATCTTGTAACTCCCAAGTGTTCAGCCCCCATCCCTGTCCCACTCCTCTAGTCCTAACCCCCAATGAGACCCATAGTGTCAGTCAGCTCTAACAGTATCTCCATGACTTTGTCTAATGTTTGCCTCTGCAGCTTAGGTTGGAGCATACACAAATATGAGCAATCCCATTATTCCCTGACTAGCACATATGTGCCGCTGTGGTCTATCCAGTATTTCTGTACCAGGAATGGTTGGGTTTTCAGTATCAATATGGCTACTCCCCAGGATCCTGTATTAAATCTAGCATATGCCAGCACTGTGTAGGCCCTCTGCCTCGGAATCTACATTTGGAGCCCCTCAGATGGGTCTCTTGTAGGAAGACCATATCAGATTTAAGTCTTCTAATATTGTTGTGTAGCCATTTTAGTTATAGCTCCATGCACATTATTTTAGCAAAACCAGGCCTGCAGCTGTGCACTTTAACCTAGATATATTTTCTTCAGCTTTGTTTATTATTTTAACAATAGGCACATTTGCTGTCTTGTTTTATTTCTCTCTATCTATCTGTTCCTTGCCTAGGCCAGCACTGCGTTCTTAAACAGGACATTTTGTTCACTCTTTGCTTCTCTCAAGGCTGCAGTAAGATAGGTTGCCGTTAAATGTGGTAACGCTTTGTCTCTAGTATTCATAGAAACATACACATCCTTATGTAGGGACATTTTCTCAGAACATCAGCTTTTTTATTATAAAAACACTTATCTGTCCCATACATGTTAGAGGGAGATTCCAGCCAGATGACCATGACTGTATGCTGATTGCTGAACGCTTCGCTTTAGCTGCTTATTTCTATGCTTTACTCTCCTTGTCACTATTTTAATCCTGTCATGCATTATCTTCCTGGTTATTGCAGTACATGCTTCATTATCGAGGATGCAGTTGCTTCATTAAAACCTTATTGAAACATATACTGCCTCTGCTTGTCCTTGTATATGTGAGACTAATGTAACTGAGAGAAACGGATGAGATCTGAGTGACCACGATTTTCTTGAGGAGTCAATTGTGTCATGCGCTCGGCTGCCCAATCACCCCTGCTCTTGGGTAGAGATGAGGCACTGCTAGTTAGCCAGAACCAGAAACCCGGATTGGGACGACAGGTGTCACCTGTAATAGGTTAGATTCAGTCTCCAACAACATAGGTGATTCTGCAGCTCAAATCCAGTAGTCTCATTAGAATAATGAGAGCCTACACAACAATATAAGTGGCAACCAGCCCTTGCATTACTTTGTGTCCTAGACCGTTCAAAGTCTTAATGGTCTTCCCTTGATCATCTTGTGTCATTAGTCTTCCCAAGTGTGATTTCCGCATGTATCAGACCACTTGATTTATTGTGTGTCTCCTCCATGTCTAAATTTGTGTTTGTTCCTCTCTGTGTTACTAAGCCCCCTAAAAAACAACCAGCACAATACCACAACTCACCTCTCTACACCCTCCTCTCCCTCTCCTGTGTGATGCTTGCCCCATATCAATAAGACAACTTCTTTGTAGGGCCGGCCTGAGAAGTTTGTCGCCCTTCCTTCCTTGGTCAACTTCAGAACAGAATCTTAAACTGATCGCTTTCAATCTCACTCTCCCACTCAACTATTCTCTCCCTTTTTGCATTCTGGGTGTCACTCTGGTCATCTCTTTATCTCTCATGAATCCAGGTGTCCCACGGTCCCTAGTCATATACTTCACTCATACCTGTATGACAGTTCCACTCACCACTTGATCTTCTTCAGCCGACAAAACCTGACACTCAAATATTCATACACACACTCTCAATTTGTAACATCAAATATGATTGTCCGGTCTGGAGAGTTCTCAAGATTGACCAGTGAGTCCAGGGGCCAGATGTAGGAAACAGTTTGCGACTGGCAAATGGCAAAATTTGCCGTTTGCGAGTCGCAAACCAGAGTTTCCTATGCAGAAATGCATTTTGCGCGTCGGAACCGACGCGCAAAATGCATTTCCAACTCGCAAATAGGAAGGGGTGTTCCCTTCCTATTTGCGAGTCTGAGTGGTATGCAATACCATTTGCGACCGCGTACGCGGTCGCAAATCGTATCGCAGTTACCATCCACTTCAAGTGGATGGTAACCCACTCGCAAATTGGAAGGGGTCCCCATGGGACCCCTTCCACTTTGTGAATGGACCCAAAAATATTTTTTCAGGGCAGGGAGTGGTCCCTGGGACCACTCCCTGCCCTGAAAAAATACCGAAACTAAAGGTTTCGTTTTTTTATTTAAGTGCAGCTCGTTTTCCTTTAAGGAAAACGGGCTACACTTAAAAAAAAAAAAACTGCTTTATTGAAAGCAGTCACGAACATGGAGGTCTGCTGACTACAGCAGGCCTCCATGTTTGCGAGTGCCTATACTCGCTATTGGGCCGCAATTTGCGACCCACCTCATAAATATTCATGAGGTGGGTCATTGCGACCCCATAGCGAGTCGCAGTCGGTGTCTGAGACACCGTACTGCATTGCAAATTGCGACTTGCAATTTGCGAGTCGGATGGACTCGCAAATTGCAAGTCGCAATTTGCAATATTGCCACATCTGGCCCCAGATGTAGGAAACGATTTGCGACTCACAAACGGCAAAAATTGCCGTTTGCGAGTCGAAAATGTGAGTTTCCTATGCAGAAATGCATTTTGCGAGTCGGGACCGACTCGCAAAATACATTTCCGACTCGCAAATAGGAAGGGGTGTTCCCTTCCTATTTGCGACTCGCAGTGGGATGCAATTCCATTTGCGACCGCGTACGCGGTCGCAAATGGAGTCGCAGTTACCATCCACTTGAAGTGGATGGTAACCCACTCGCAAATTGGAAGGGGTCCCCATGGGACCCCTTCCACTTTGTGAATGGACCCAAAAATATTTTTTCAGGGCAGGGAGTGGTCCAAGGGACCACTCCCTGCCCTGAAAAAATACAGAAACTAAAGGTTTCGTTTTTTTTTTAAAGTGCAGCTCGTTTTCCTTTAAGGAAAACGGGCTACACTTTAAAAAAAAAAAAACTGCTTTATTTAAAGCAGTCAAGAACACGGAGGTCTGCTGACTACAGCAGGCTTCCATGTTTGCGAGTGCCTTGACTCGCTATGGGGCCACAATTTGCGACCCACCTCATGAATATTCATGAGGTGGGTAATTGCGACCCCATAGCGAGTCGCAGTCGGTGTCTGAGACACCGTACTGCATAACATTTTGCGAGTTGCAAATAGCGAGTCGCTATGACTCGCTATTTGCAAGTCGCAAAATGTTTCTTTTCTACATCTGGCCCCTAGTCTGTTGTACTCATCTGTCCATCTTGCAGCCCCCCCTCCACCTCAAAACAGTTTGCTCTCCCCTTAATCCTTCTGCTTCTTCTCCCATCTTCTCCTCATTAGGATTCATCACCAGTTATGGCTCCTTGAGCTATGACTGTGAGTTTGTAGCACAGTATGTCTGTGTCTGAGTTGCCATTGTGTGTTTCCTCTCCTTCACCAGTGGGACATTCATTTCTCTCTCTTGGATGGGACTGCTGGCCCTCCTGCTGTCGGTGATTGTCTTCTGAGTCTGTAGAGTCATTCCTGGGTGGTCCATCAATAGCCACTCATTCTGGAACCCCACTTTTCCCTCTCTGTGAGCGTTGTTGCTTCATGTTGGTCTCATACCAGAGTTGGGATCTGGCACCCTTGTCCTGTCTATCATGGCATGCTTGGCCCCTGTTTCCTACTGTCTAAAGATGCAGCCTTTCTTCAAGCCATCCCACATAGGGCTTCCTGGTGTAGGCTTTGCGGCCAGTGCCCTGTGCGCTCGTTCAATTACAAAACACATTGATAGTATCTTCTCTGGGAATGTAGATTGGAGCCACGTTCCTAAGAAGGCCACCATGTTTGTTTGTTCCACTCCCTTTGGGAAACTCACCAGTCGGAGATTGTTTCTTCTCACCCTGTTCTCTGCACCACTGACCCTCCAAGGTAGGTCTTTGGTTACTGCCTGAAGTGCATTCACATTACGTCTCATTGTCTGTTCGGCATCTTCTAGTTCAGATACTCATCCCTCAGCTGTGGTCATGTGATCTGCCACATTACAAAGGTCTTGTCGCAGCAGCAACACTTTGGATCTGACTTCTCCGATCATGGTTTCCAATATCGATCTTGACTTATGTATCGCATTAGGGTGGGTTGCTGGATTGCACCTCTGTGTCGGGCATGATTTCTACTGCTTTGGTGAATTTATCAATGATCCTGTGCCGGGTTGGTTTCAGGGGGTTGTCCTTTGCCATGATCCTCCATGCTTTAATGATCGATTTCTGTCACCAGGTTACAGCTTCAATCTCTTCCAGTAGTATGTCTTTGCACCAATTGTCCATTCTTTACTTTTAGGCATTGGTTCCTCAGTTGCTTCCCATCACTCAGTGGATGTCAGCAGGGAGCATAAAATGTTCACCAATGGCCTACCTCCGATCTCAGATTCACTCATTTGAGTTAGGTCATCGCAATTCTCCACATCATGCAATTAACTATGCAGGGGTGGTGTGCAGCACATAGGGAACCCTCACAAACATGAGGAGCAACCAGATAAATCTCCCATGCAGATTATGCAGTGTAGGTTAATGGTAGGATGCAGGCTTCCCCTTTTTTGTCAACTCCTTGTCACCCCAATCCAGTATTGTCAGTATTTGTTCAGGTCTCTCAGCAGTTATAGCCTGAGACCTCCTCAATAGCGGCTCAGCTGGTAGAGTGAAGCACCGCAGCACCCCAGTCAGCCCTCACTTTCTAGGCCGTGCCAATCTCTGTGTACCTAAGCCTAGGCCCTGCTGTGTGGAGGTGTATTCATCTGGGCCCACACGCACACCACCTCTGCTCACCTACATGTCTTCAGGAGGGGGGTGACATTCATAAGTGGCAAGGGGGCCCACATCCTCGGTATGTCATGGGGAGGCCACAGACACCACTAGTGTCCCGTTGCCTAGTTGACCAAAATCTTGAGGAACTGCTTCTGCGGCCTCTACCTTCCATCAACCAATCCGGGCTGGGTCTCACTCTTGGTTCACCACAGCACTGGGACCCCCACCACTTCCATTTCCCAGTCCTCTGATGGGTTTGATGAGCACTCTCTTTATGACGATTTTGCTGTGAGTTACAAAAGCATGCTTATTAGTTGAGCAATCGAGCACTAGTAATTATTGTGATTTTTCTGAAAGACTCTGTGATATGTGTAGTTCTTTTGTTTTTTATTAGTTTTTGGTCTTAGAAATTTCTGCACCAAGCCATGAGGCAGCTTTCTTAAAGAAACAGTGATGCCTTTTCGTGAACCAGTGTTTTGTTTCTCTTCTCTTCCCTTCCCAAATCCTTGTTCCTTATCCCTTCCCCCAGAGGCTATTCGCTAGTTTTCTGTTCATTTCAGATACAAGAGAATAGTGTTTAGGGGTGAGGGTTTTATTCTCTTCACTCCAGCGGAACCTGGAATTCAGGTGAGTAGACATGGTCTCATTAGAAAGCCAAGCACATGAAAATTAAGTCCGCCCAAGTGAAGATAACTCAGACAGAGGTCAACATGGAGGATCTTGCGTAGGCTCTGATGCAGGTTCAGGCTTTAGTTAGCGCAATTGAGGGAGGAACATTTTTCCCTTAGAGAACAACTTGAGAGATACAAGATTAGACGGGAACCATGGTTAGGTGCTATTCCTAGAACAGACAAACCCTTTCTAAAACCACCAACCTTTGTTCCTAATAAACCTACTAAGCCCGAAGAAGCAACACCTATGAAACTCACTGTAATGACCCCTACACCAGTTCTATTGGCTCCTCCAGAAAGATTCACTGGCAATAGTAGTAAATTTGACATATTCATGAACCAATGTCACTTGCAGTTTTTGTGCAGACCCACAGCTTTTATGGATGATGCTGCAAAAGTTCCTTTTTGTCCCTTTGTACCTTGCAGGGAATGCTGCTAATTGGTCTATCCCCCTAGTCCAAAACAATGACACTCTTTTGTTTAATTTCCCAGAGTTTCAAGCCCAAATGAACAAACTATTTTCTCAACACACCTTCATGCAATCCTGTGATACTGAGTTATTGAATTTGAAACAAGGAGATAAAGACCTCTTAACATACTTAACCAATTTCAATAGATTAGTATCAGAAACCCATTGGCCAGAGAGTAAAAGAACCTCATTATTTTATCGGAGACTCCGAGATAAGTTGAAAGACGTTTTGTCTCAGATAGTCAAACTGCCTGAAGATTGTGGCAAATTTATTGATTTAGTCGTTAAACTTGATCATCAATTAAATGATTGAAAAGGCAAAAAAGGTAGAGCAGATAATATGCGTCTTATTGTTGTACGTGCTGAGAAAAAAGAAGACACTAAGAATCATGACAGTAGTGAACCAATGCAAATAGGGGGTATCCGTTCTCCATTATCCATAGAAGAAAAAGATAGGAGTTGTTCTTTGAAATTATGTCTCTATGGTGACAAAGCAGGTCATTTTGCACAAGAATGTCCAGTGAGACCCAAGATCAGGGAACCAATATCCAAAAAGACAGTAGCTTCAGTAAACCTTTCCAGTGAAAATTCTGAAAACTAGATAGTCCAAGGAAAAATTAGGTCTATCCTTTGATCGAATGAAGACCTCAAAGGGTTCTAGATATTCTCTCATTAGACCTCCAAGTCATTTCCTAATAACAGTGACCACGATTTTCCACACCCAATTAAGAAACGTCCAATCTATTCTTATTGATTCTGAGGCAACAGGTAATTTTTTGACTACTTTATTAGCCAAGAGATTAGGGATCACTTTTCTCCCCCAAACAAGAACCTGAGGCCATTCAGGCCGTCAGTTTCTCTCAATTCTCCTCAGGATTAATAACTTATTATTCCGAACCTATTACTATAGTCTGTGATGATGATCACTCTGAATCTATTAGCTATGATTTAATTGACACTCCTACTTTTGGAGTTATTTTAGGAGTACCCAGGCTTCACTGACATAACCCAAGGATAGATTGAGATATCAGGACTGTGACACAAAATTCTTCATTTAGTCCTCAGAATTGTTATCAAGAGGCAACAAGTTGGGATTCTCCCTTGTTATGTACGGTCTCATCATCCACTAGTGACAGTTCACTTCCGGAACAATATTAGGAGTTTGCAGATGTATTAGATGAGGTTCAAGCAACCAGTTTACCACCTCATTGTAGTTTCGATTGTAGAAATGATTTGTTCCAGTTGCCACACTATCTTATAGTAGGATATATGCTCTATTGGAGCCAGAAACAAAGTAATTAAAAGACTATCTAGACAAGTTCTTGGCAATTGGTTTTCTTCGGCATTCTACTTCCCCTGTTTCGTCTCCTTTGTTTTTTGTCCCAAAGAAGAACGGGGATCTCAGCACGTGTATTGATTATAGAGCGCTTAATAAGGTAACCATAAAAATAAACAAGTACCCGCATCCTTTGATTCCCGGCCTTCTTAACCAACTTCACAAAGCCACAATCTTTACCAAACTTGACCTTCGCAGAGCTTACCACCTCATCAGAATCCGTTCGGGCAATGAATGAAAAATGTTTTTTGCACAAAATACAGCTTTTTGAGTATTATGTGATGCCATTTGGTTTGTGCAACACCCCCGTGTCATTTAAATTCTTTATAAACAACGTTCTTAGTGAAGTCTTGGGTCACTTTGTCATATTCTATATAGATGATATTTTAATCTACTCACACAATGAAAAAGAACATGAGAATCACGTTTCCACTGTGTTACGCAAATAACGTGAACATGGTTTGTATGCCAACTTAGAAAAATGTCAATTTCATGTTCCTCAAGTGCAATTTGTAGGGGTTGTTTTGTCAAAACAAGGGGTCCAAATGGATTAAAAAAAGATTAATGTTATTTTACAATGACCACAACCCACAAACGTAAAAGAAATCCAGATTATACTTGGCTTTGCTAACTTCTATAGAAGGTTTATCTCCCACTTTTCTGACACTGTAGCCCCACTTACTCGATTGTTTCGAAAAGGAGTACCTTTTAAGTGGGCTCATGAAGCACAACAAGCTTTTGACTCATTGAAAGGGAGTTTTACTACTGCACTCATATTCAGGCATCCTGACCCCTCTCTACCTTACTATGTAGAAGCAGATGCTTCATAAGTGGCAGTAGGTAGAATCCTGTCTAAGTGAGATTCTGAAACTAGGAATATGCATCCAATAGACTTCTTCTCTAAAAAACTCTTACCGGCAGAACAAAACTACACAGTAGCCGAACGAGAACTTCTAGCTGTAAAATTGTCCTTTCAAAAATGGAGACATCATTTGTAGGGATCACATTTTCCCATCACTATTTAATCTGATCATAAGAACTTACAATTGTTTAGATCGGTGAAAGCACTTACCCCACGACAAATGAGATGGGTTTCTTTCTTTACTGAATTTGATTTCATAATTACTTAAAGACCCAGCACACAACAATTTAAGGCTGACCCCCTGTCACGTCTCCATAACTCCACAACACAATCAGATGCAAGACAGATAACACCAATCCCAATAATTCCCCTAGAAAAAAATTATAGGTAGTTGTTTGGACGAGCTAATTCCTCGACAACTTAAAACAAGAATTGCAGAAGGGAAATGTGGATCAACAGTTAGCACATCCAATCCAATCAATTTCTGACTATCAATTTTGTCATGATCAGGCTTTGTTTATCCCTAAGAATCTGAGATTGCTGGTTATTCAATGGTGTCATATGCCCTCCTTGAGTGGACATCCAGGTGAGCGTCAGACTAAGGACTTGTGCACGTGACGGTTCTGGTGGGATTACCTAGTTGAAGACATAAAGGAATTTATACGAACATGTCCCGTATGTGCTTGTAACAAACCTTCACACACCACCCCAGTGGGAAAAGTCATTCCTCTACCAGTACCGCCAGCTCCATGGCATACTATTAGTATGAATTTTGTAACCAATCTACCAAAAGATAAGGGGAATACAATTTCATTCCTCACACTAAAATCCCAGCTGCTAAAGAACTATTTGAACCTTTTATAATGTATATTGTCCAGCTTCATGGCCTGCAAACTGCAAATATTTCTGATAAAGAAACACAATTTGTGTCTAAATTTTGGCAGGAACTATGTTCTTCTCTTCGTATTGACCATTGGTTATCCTCTGCTCATCATCCACAAACTGATGGTCAAACAGAGAGAACTAACCAAACCATGGAACAGTTTCTAGGTTGTTTAATTACGACCTTAACTAGCAGTTGGTTGCAAGCACTTCCCTGAGCTGAATTTGCAGATAACAACAGCATTCATTCGGCTCATAACATGTCACCTTTTTATTGTAATCTATGCTATTTTCCCAAGTGTATACCATTCCTACCAACCCAAAAGGTACCTGCAGTACATGCACATTTCTCTGAATTACAAAACGTCAGGAATAAGACCCAAAAACCCCTACTTGACACCAAGGAAAAGATGAAAGAACAAGAAGACAAACACCGTACATCTGCACCAACCTATGCAGAAGGTGATTAAGTATGGCTAAGCACCCATTATTTATCTATACCAAGGGTTCATAAACTACAGCCTCGGTTCGTAGGTCCCTTCACCATCGCCAAAGTTATCACCCCTGCAGCTATGAAACTGAACCTTCCCAGTGAACATAATATGCATCCAGTATTTCATGTCTCGTTCCTTTCATGCACAATACCCCTCCAAACCATGGCGAGTGAAAAGACCTTTGGAGGGAGGTACTGTTAGGACTCTCACACACACATGCACGCTTCTTGCTGCACCCTCACAAAATACATCAGCATGCATGAAGAAAGATGGAAAATGTCATGAATGTATTTGGAGCACAGCACTTCCCTGTAACTTGTGAGGAAAACAATCTTCCGTCTGAAGACCGAATATTACATTGCATGTTTGTATATCTTCATAAAAGCAAGTGTTGTCCCATTTGTGAACTGTGTGCCAAGCGATTAATGGAGACATCGAATTCCTTCATATGAATCATCGGAAGTGCTTGATGACTCATCACCAGCATGTGTCTGATGACTCATCACCAGCACAGCATCCACACCGCTCACATTGCACACTGTCTATAAATAGAACTGCCAAGGTGTGCTTGTCTTCGAGTCTCCCTTCGTTCCCAGGTGTTCCCGGTTCAGCTGGAGCTCTGTGATTCTTTCAAAGGTTGTCTTTTCAGTGCGAGGCTTCATCGGAACTTCCCTCTCTAGAGCGGATAACTTTTGCAGTGGCTGGACAATTTACGAGCAGTATTCCATCTTCATCAAATAATCGAAACATTCCAAGAGAAGTTGGTTTGTGAGTAATTCCCCTCTCGTCTCTCTGTTTCAACCTTTCTGAGGTTAGTGACCTTTTGGTGCATTATAAAAGACATTTGTTGATGCTGGGAAACCCGTGACACAATACTATGTTCCAAAGACAGCTTGAGAAGTATTTTTAAAAGCAGCATTGAAGTTAACTGTTGAGAACTCCTGACAGCATCACTCAATATCTATTGCCCAATCGAATGATAATAATTATTTTTATTTTGCTGAAAGACTCTGTGATGTTAGTAGTTCTTTTGTTTTTGGTTTGTTTTTGGTCTTAGAAATCCCTGCACCAAGCCCTGAGGCAACTTTCTCAGAACAACATTGACGCTCCTTCGAGAACCAGTGTTTTGTTTCTCTTCCTTTCCCAAATTCCCTGTTCTCTATCCCTTCCCCCCAGAGGCTATTTGCTTGTTCCCTGTTCATTTCAGATAGGAGAGAATAGTGTTTAGGGGTGAGGGTTTTGTTCTCATCGCTCCAGCGGAACCTGCAATTAAAATGAGTGGACATGGTCTTGGCAAGTAGGAGGAAGATATTTTTCCAAGGAAAAATGTTTCCTGAATGGTAGAAAAAATGTACATTTGCACAGTGACTTTATTCTCATGTGTGGAAATCTGGGCTAGGAGCCTGTTACAAATGGGGTCTATAGTTGGCTGTGGTTGGCACCCTGTGCCAGTAGGGACCCTCACTCTAGTCAGGATAAGGGAGTATCACAGTTAAGATAATCGCTGTTCACGTCCTTGACAGCTTGCCATGAGCAGTCAGGCTTATCACAGAGGCAATGCGCAAAGTATCTGTACACACACACACACACACAAACACACACACTAACATTGTGATAACTCTAGAAAAGGACTTCACACCAATTTAGAAAAATAGCTAATATTTATCTGAATAAAACAGACCAAAATGACAAAAATCCTACACACAAGCAAAAATGAACATTTTTCAAGATCAAGTCTCATTAAAATGGTTAGAAACACAATAGCTTCTAATGGCGCTATCACAGAGTCTTGATGGTGTTGTTGAAAGAACTGGAGGCATCTTAACAGGAGGCAAGCTTAGTCCAAGGCTTTGGAGAACTTTTGAAAGCAGGTTGTAGAAAGCAAAGTCCAGTCCTTTCACCGACAGGAGAGAAACAGCAAGCAGTATGTCAGCACAGCAAAGCAACAGACAGAGTGGAAATCCCTCTTACAGCATCTAGCTCTTCTTCCTGCCAGAATGTCCTCAGTCCAGAAGGATTCTAAAGTTGTGGTCTCAGAGGTCCAATACTTATACTATTTCTACCTTTGGAGTAGGCAAACTTCAAAGGAAAGTCTTTGTAGTGCTCAAGACCCTGCCTTTCCTGCCCTGACCCCAGTCACACTCTTGGGATTGGAGAATGCTTTGTGTTCGGCCAGGCACAGTTCTGTTCAGATGAAAATTTCAACTCCTCCCACCACTCTAGCCCAGGAAGACCCATCAGGTTATGCAGGGCACACTGCAGCTCCATTTTTGTGACTGTCTAGAGTGACTTCACAAAGGCCAATGGTCATTCCTGACCTACACGTGGATTCCACAGATAGGTAGAAGCACAGAATGGTTAAGCAAGAAAATGCACACTCTCTACACGTGGCCTTTTCAAACTTACATTTAAAAAAACAACTTCACCAAAAGATGTGTTTTTAAATTGTGAGTTTAGAGACCCCAAACTCCACATCTTGATCTGCTCTCAATGAAAAATTACACTTAAAAGATATTTCAAGGCAGTCCCCATGTTACCCTATGAGAAAGATAGGCCTTGCAATAGTGAAAAACAAACTTACCAGTATTTCACTATCAGAACATGTAAAACACACCAGTACATGTCCTTCCTTATAAATACACTGGACCCTTCCCATGGGGCCGCCTTGGGCCTCCCATAGGGGTGAGGTGCCTGTAGTAAAAGGAAAGATTTAAGCCTGGCAAGTGGGTGCACCTGCCAGGTCAAACTGTCAGTTAAAAATTCCCACACAGACACTGCAGTTGCAGGTCTGAGACATGGTTAAAGGGCTATACATTTATGTGGCACAGTCAGGGCTGCAGGCCCACTAGTATCATTTGATTTAAAGTCCCTGGGCACCCATGAGGCACTATACTAGGAACTTACTAGTACATCAAATATGCCAATCATGGACAAACCAATCACCAATACAATGTAGAAAGAGTGCACTTATACTTTAGAACTGGTCAACATTGTAAAGTGCTAAAGCCAGCAAAAACAATATTCAGCATAGGATCAAGAACAGGTGGTCAGAAGCCAAAAGGACAAAGGGAAATCATGCCAAGAGCTGACAGGTCTAACAGAGACTAAAAGAAATGATACATGACATGATCTGAGAAAATTTAAGTGTACTATCAGGCAGAGATGTTAACTGCTGCACACGTTTTTGGGAGTTCTTTTGTCAATATGACCTAAGATGTTTGCAACAGTTCTTATGCTTTATGTTCATTTTGCAGCATTGAAGAGGAGACTGAAAAGAAAAAAGAACTGCCAGAAATTCTAGTCATCAGATACAGAAACTGGGACTTAGGTGCATTGAAATGAACAGAAAGAAAGGGTTATTTGAGGAGATTAGTGTTTGAATGTGTATTCTGTATTTATTCATGCCCTACAATCATCTCCAGTAATGTACTCCAAAAAACCTACAAGCTACCTTGAAAAAGATAAATAGAAATTACTGTAAGTCATGTATGAAATACATGGGAAACAAATAATGGGCCTCATTATGAGTTTGGCAATCTGAAGACCACCATGTTGGCAGTGGCGGTCAGAGGACTGCGGAGAGGACCGCCAAATTATGAGTTTGGCAGTGATGCCAAAGGAATAAAGCCAAAGCACCGCCGGCACCACCAGTGTGGTTAGACTGCCACAGACAATTGGACCCACCAACAGTCCAGCAGAGACCATGTTTCCATCAGACTCATTACGAGGTTGCACACCACCAACATTTCTGCTGCGGTCGGACCACCACAAAAACCCAGGCATATGCGAACTGCATTAAAGGAGACACTCACCTCACAAAAGCCATACTCGTCCGGAGCCTCCATAGAACCATAATTATGTGTCATCCCGCTGCTCCTGCTCGCCAAAAAACAACTGAATCTTCGACGACAAGAACAACAGAAACCGTAAGTACACACACTCACCTGTTACATTTGTATGTTGGCAAATTTTGTAAAATCACATAACATACCATAGGAAGAGGGTGCGAGGGCTATACTCACATGTAACAGTACAGTGACACGCACACTCACATACATCAATAAATACACCCACACATACACAGCAGGCACACCGCAGCCTGCACACACACAAACACACACCACATGTTAAGAACACAGTTAAGCATGGCAAACCAGCACAGGCTCAGTCAAACACAATCCCATATAAAATACCAACACATCACAACTACAACACAACTGCACATTTATCAACACATTGTCAAGCACTCACAACCTACACTGGCCAGGGACTCGTCACACATACAATTCAATGTACAACCAACTGAGAACAAACACATGCAATTACACCATCATGCAACTTAGGAATTCGCACACACATCATACACACACAGCATATCGTACCTACCATACCACGCATAATACATGCAGACTCAACCAGTCAAAGCACACAAAGCCACACACTACAACAACAAACACATGTGAACACAAACACAACACATCATCATGACAATAACATGCCAGAAACATGTACATCCCCATCACACAACACACACCCTATCCCTGGGGACAAAAGCACTGCACACACCCTCATGTACTGCTCAAACAACACAAGAAGCACAAGCACCACACACACAAACACTGGGAAACAACCAATGTCAGCCAGTTATAACTCAATCCTTGGAAAAGATATGCCGGACAAAGATGTAACCAGAAAACCAACAACTGGTTTGTCACAATATTTTTTTTTTGCAAAACGATAAAATGCAAGGCCATTGGCCAGTCCATATTTACTAATGTCTTTTGCACCAAAGGCACAAAGTGGTGCCCCAACTTGACTCCTGACTGCCATGTAATCTCCACAGATAGGGTCATCAAGGGGGCAGGCAGGCAGCTAAGGGACTCTAGAGGGTTGTGGGAGGGTGATTGTGCCTAGGATGTGGGGGTGAGGGTTGGGCTTAGGCTTGGTAGGGAGGTTTTGGCATGGGGGAGGGATGGGTCTTTTCGGGAGGGGTTGACTTCTTGGTGGGGGGCACGGGTACTGGCTGGCGGGTAAGGGAGGCTTTGGCGGTAGGAGGAAGTCCTTGGGAAGGGAAATTGATCTTTTAGGGGCATCATGGGGGGGGATAGTAGGGAAAAGATTAAACTCTGAGAGGAAAGTTTTTTTAGGCACAAGGGGACAGTCATACCAAAAGGGTTTGGGTGTAGAGGGCGAGGGAGTGGTTGTAAGATGTGCTGGTATTGATGTCTTGGGTGTGTGTTTGTGGGAGGTATGCTTATGGGTGTCTGTTGGGTGAGTGAGTGAGGGCGTTTATGTGACTTGGCTGAGGGGGGATGGAGGTGCTGGGGGATGCTGTGATGGGTGCGTGGCTATCTGTTGGGGTGATGACTGCAGGTAAAGAGGATGTGCTGCATATAGGTGTGTCTATGGTTGTGATGTCTGCAGGTGTGGTGACTGCAGTGAATGTCTGAGGGTCTACTGGGGTGCTGTCTGCAGGTAGGATAGATGTGGCGGCTGTATCACTGAATGTAGATATGTTATCTGCAGGTGTGTCAGATGTTTTGTCTGTGATGTTGGGAGTAGTGGAGGTGTCAGGGCAGGTAGTGACTGTCGCTGTATATGCAGGTGAATGTTGCTTGTGTATATGCCTGTGGTGTGTTTTGTGGTACTTACGTTTTTCTGCGCTACCCTTGGATTTTGAGGTGGATGCATGCCTGTCTGTTTGTGTGCTTTGGTTAGGTCAGGGAAGGGGGAACTGAATTGGGAAGAAGAAGGTGGAGGGGGAGATGGGAGACAAAGGGTAACTGGCTGCCATCAGTGTGGAGGCCAGAGCCAGAAAAGATTTCTGTAGGCCAGCCAGTGCACAATGAATGCCCTCTAGGAGTGCATCATTCTGTTGTATCTGAGTTGCCAGTCCCTGGATGGAATTCTCAATGATCGATTGGGTGGGAAGCTACAGGGCAGTGATAGAAAGGGGGGTGGTGGACAGTGATGGTACTGGGGTTTTCCCAGATGAGTCCACCACCACCATGGAGTGACCACTGGAGTAGGATTTTGATAATGATTGACTGGATCTGGTCTCTCTGTGGTACTGCCCTTGCCCTCCAGGCCACTGGGTCCCTCGCTGTTGGTGTTCTTGTGATTGGAGGTCCTCTGGCCAAAAGCTTCCATATTTGGCTGTGCCCCTTCTCCAGTGCCTGCCAATGCTGATGCTGCAAAACAAAAAGTGAGGTATGGTCATCACATTCTCTACATACTTTACACATCAGTAATAGTACGAGTTAGGTGCCAACATCATGTCACAACAATATACCATGTATATCCCTCAATAAAAACATTGTGACACACCAGCCAACCTACCTACCTCACACCTACAATCCCATGATATCAGTAGACCTATTACTCTGACCATTCAATGACAAGGTGACTTTGCCACAGGATATAGGGTCCCAAGCCACAGGAACATAGTCAAGCAACATTCAAGCTATAGTTTAGAAATGTGATATTGATTTCCACAATTCAAAAACACAAACTCAACACATACTAACAGTTAAGCCTAATGTCATATACCAGGCAGTGAAACATACTGTATAGTAAATTCAAGAAAGCCTGGTGTACACAAGCCATACGCACTTCATGTCACATAGTTAACAACATGCACAGTGGATACATGCAATCATGCAACTCCTCTAACTGCCATACTCAACGTTTTTGAGCTGAAAGAGTTTGAACACATCACCGACACATGTACCAATAGAGATATATGAAAGGATTGTAAATACATTGTGGACCAAGGCATCTAAGTCATTGTACTCCTAAAAACAAAGTCTATCAGTCATATTAAGGCCCAATAAGCTCAGCGCATTTACTCACACACAACAACCGGTAGTATATCTTCTGTTTAATCAATGGCCACTGTCATGAGCATAAAGGTGATAATCAGAAGTAATTACTCATGCAATTGTTCCATCAATAGCCCAATGACTGGTTGGCAACATCACTATCCACACATCAGACATGACTAGCCTTCCATCTATCTGTGAAAAATATCTGCAAGACAAACCACATCTGATGCTACCATGACAGATACACCCACCATGATGCAAGCCAAATGCCTGAATAAACATACCATACCACTCTCATGTGTATGTGAGCTACCACACCTGCACCACATTGGTGTCAATGCAACCGATATGTTTCCACACGGCCAGGACTCAGTAAACATTACCTAAATAGCAACAGAAATTATGTATATTACTCTTTACAATGTGGAATCATGACAGAACCTTTCAATTTACACATGATGTTGGCAAAACACTGATAAGATTGTCACTGTGAATAAGATAGATTTGCCTATTTATCATGCCTACAACAGTATGGCTAAGGAAAATGCTCTTTAGCCACTTACTACCTAGAGAGCATGAACATGGTAGTAACATTCATAGCCCAGACACCAATGTATGTGATCCAATAGGAGTCTAGCAAAACCTCCATGGTTCCCAACATGTAGGTTGTCCACTCATATGAGACATTAGAAAGGTCTATGTACATCCCTCTCTTACCAAAAGGGTTCACCTTGTAACAGGTCTGAATAAGTTAAGCAAGTATGTCATGTGAAATGTCAGATGGTCATCACAGCCTCAAATGATGCTGTCACTCATCAGAAAACGTTTGAAAAGTAGGTATGGCTTCAAATTGTCAGACACAATGTTGCATATAGACATGGTTCAAGGGGCATTACAATGGAGAGAGAGCAAGGACCTGGAAAACCTACTGTCTTGATATTAGGAATAAATCAGATACATCAAATATCAAATTTGACGGTCCAACACTCCTGTCCTTGTGAATGCCCAGTTCTTGATTATGTGATGGGTTATCAGAGGGGTATGTACCAGTTTGCCCCAACTCATGAATCAAGTTCCAAGAAAATAGATAGCCTACTTATAGAGATCAATATTGTCAAAGTTCCATCAATTTGGAATCAATCATAAAGCTATTCAATCATTGCTTTCAAGAAGGTTTCATTTATTAGTAGTGATGAATCTTAAGTGTCTTAGAGTTCCATGTACAAATCTTGAGCATGTAATGAAAAACAGCCGACAGGTGTTTCACCCCTTTTTGATTAGTTCAGCTGGGGTTTTTCAAGGCAAAAGTGTATTCATAGTAGACCTTTTTATTTTAAAATGGCACCCGACTAAAACACCGTACCACACATCATGGGATTTATCCTGCAACTTGGCTCGACTTTTAAATTGACTGATCTCAGTTGCTCAGGAATGGAAGGTCTACTATGAGTACACTTTTGCCTTGAAAAAGCCCCGGGTGAACTAATCAAAAGAGGGCAAAACAGAGAGGATAACATAGGTGAGCAACAAGTCCCTATACACATTAGAATGTGCAAACCTGTGTACCGTTGTTGGGGACTGTACATCAATGTGTTAACTCGAGATCTTTGGCCCTTTGCACTTACCACATTGTCAAAGCTAACAATCTCTCACATCAGACACTAACCTGGTAAAGGGGTGAAATTTTGTTAGGTCTGTACTTACTCCCCGTGATGCTGCTGTGCTGCCCTCAAATGCCCATCCAACTCAGGGTAGGCCACTAACAATATGTGGGCCATTAGGTGGTCAAGGTCTGATGGCCACCCTGTCCTCTTTGGGAGGACCTCCCTAGCTGGGCATCTGCAATCTTCCTGGTCCAGAATATGAGGTCCTCCCACCACTTCCTACAGTGTGTGCTCTACCGGCTGTGGAACCAAAGGGTCCGCACTTTCCTGTCAATGGCACACCAAAACCCCTTCTTCTGATGAGTGTTGATCTGCTTGGATTACACAGACAAGAAGAGAATGCATGTCCACATGCACCATACTGAAACAAGCAGGGTGAAAAACAAGTTAGTGCATTTAGCCATACACAGACTGCCTTCAACATCCCCTTCAATGATAAGTGACCATATGCAGTCAGACCAGGTGTGATGTTGAAACAGGCATACAACATGCATATCCAGGTGTCATCTTTTTACGTGTGACCAGACCACAAGCATATCTGTAAACATGGTATTCCTGACAAAGTTTGTCACACCCCCTTCAGTGATCATGAATAACAGTTAATAGAATGGTTAGGTAACATACATCACATAGGCCCTCATTACAACCCTGGCGGTCAGTGATAAAGCGGCGGTAACACAGCTAACAGGCCGGCAGTCAAAAAAATTGAATTACGACCATGGCGGAAACTGCCAACACAGACAGCCACTCTAACACTCCGTCTGCCATGGCGGTAGCAACAAACACCGCAGCGGTCACCGCCAACAGAAAGACGGAAGACAATGTACCGTCCACACTATTACAAGGCACCAATCCACCAGCTTTTCCAGGGCGGTACCAACGGCATCAAAAGCACGGCGGAAACAGTCTTTGTAAGGGAAACCACTCACCTCTCGATACTCAAAGAAGAACCAGGACGCCATGGAGCCCAAACTACAGGTACAGCCCATGTTGCTGTATCTATTAATAAACCACGAACTAGAAAGAAGGCGGCGGCGGCGACGACCACGATGCGTACTGCACCTATCACACAGGGGAGTGGGGAAAAGAGAGTGACACACACATGCAAAATGCAACACCCCTACCCCCCACCTACAACAACACACACACACACATATCCAATAACATCACAGATACACCCCATCACCCCCTGGAAGAACGCAAGGACCAAACGAAATGAGTTTAACTAGTGTAATACTCGAACAATCAGATAGCCAAAGAGAATAGCAAATACGCAGTATAAACAAATATTTACAGCAAATACACAAGTCCGTACACTGTCCCATGAAATGTCCGTGGACCAGTGGTACCAAAAAGCTTGGGCGAAGCCCACACATGAAAACTGCCTCAAAACAGAGAGAACACTGCAGGGGCATCAGTTCGAAAAAACACAGGCACCTCAGGGGGATGGGGAGGGGGGGCACCTCAGCCAGATGATGGTACGACGCCACTGCTCCTCGAGGGGGCAACATGCCCACTGCTTGCTCCTGGGGAGTGCAAAGCCACAGTCTCTCAAGTCTCTCAAGTGGGTGGGTTGCCACTGATTGGTCCTGGGGAGTGTAAAGCCACAGTCTCCCACGTCACTCAAGTGGGTGGTTTGCCCACTGATTGGTCCTGGGGAGTGCAAAGCCACAGTCTTTCAAGTCTAGGCTTTTCTCCACTGGTTCTGGAGGGGGCCTTGTGCTCAGAGTGCTTCATCCTGCCAAGGACTGGGTTAGTGGATGCTTTTCTCCACTGGTTCTGGAGGGGGATTTGTACCCAGAGTGCTTCATCGTGCCAAGGACTGGGTTAGTGGATGCTTTTCTCCACTGGTTCCGGAGGTGGCTTTGTGCCAAGAGTGCTTTATCCTGCCAAGGATAGGGTTAGTGGATGCTTTTCTCCACTGGTTCTGGAGGGGGCTTTGTGGCCAGAGTGCTTCATCCTGCAAAGGACGGGGTTATTTGATGCTTTTCTCCACTGGTTCTAGAGGGGGCTTTGTGCCCAGAGTGCTTCATTCTGCCAAGGACTGGGTTAGTAGATGCTTTTCTCAAATGGTTCTGGAGGGGGCTTTGTGCCCAGAGTGCTTCATCCTGCCAAGGATAGGGTGAGTGGATGCTTTTCTCCACTGGTTCTGGAGGGGGTCTTGTGCCCAGTGATGCTGCACCTGGGGTGTGGCATGTTGAATTAGTCTCCCCTGTGTGTCACAGCCACACGATGAACCCGGAACAGGTAGCATGATACTCCATGGAGGCAGACCAACACTCCATCCTGTGGTGACTTAGGCTGCCAATGGCTGGTTCGTGTTAGTGCTGGAGGTGGTGTCTCAAGTGGCGTGTCCAGGGTCCAGGACGTCACCTGCAGACTCTGACGGCTACACACTGGGGATGTGGCTGACGTCCGACAGAGTGTCATCGACTGTGCACGTGGTGGTGCTGATGGTGGTGCAGGCGGCGGTGGCTGTGGTGGAGATGCTGCCAGTGCTGGCCATGATGCAAGTGACTGTTGGGGTAGATGGAGACACCATACCGTCTCTGGCAGCCTCGGACGGCTGATCCTTCGGGAGGATGCTCCAGAGTGACGTTGTGGCAGCAGCGGTGCAGGTGGAGGTGTAGGGGGTGGTGCAGGTGGCGGTGCAGGTGGCGGTCAGAGAGGCAGTGGTGACGGTGGTGCATGTGGCTGCCATCCCTGATGATTAGGTGGTCACCAGCCCCTCCCCAGGTGACATCGTGCCCAGAGGTGATGTGCCCTTTGGCTTGTGGCCCTTCCCCATCTTGACAGCCGCTGCAGGGACTTTGGCACTGTCCACTCTGGGTTTGTGCGAGGCCTTGCTGGGTGGGTAGTGTGACTGTCCCCTGCTGGAAGCTGATCCCTTTTTTAGCTTTGCAGGTGGTCGAACAGGGTGGTCCTTCTTTACTGTCGGTGGCACACTGGCAGCTCTGACGGGTGCCCCCTTTGACAGTACTGGAGTAGCAGGGACCACAGCGGATGCAGATTTGGTGGCTGAGGTGCTGGGCTGGGATCTAGACATCCTGGCCCTAGGAGAAGGAGGGGGGGAGGTGTAGGGAAGAGGTTCAGGTTAGCTAGGTACATTTGTTTGGACACACTGGGATGAGAAGATGGAGGGGGTTTGGGAGTGGAGGAAGAGGTAGTGGTTGTAGGAGGTGTACGTCTGCTGAGTTTGGGTGAAGGTGCATGGGTTGGAGGCTGTTGTGAGGTGGATGGGTGTTGAGTGGGTGTGTGCCTGCATTTGTGTATTTTGGGAGGAGGGCTCACAGACACACTGGGAGAGGACACAGGGGATGTGTGAATGGTAGAGGGGGTGGTGATTACACGTGAGTGGTGTGTAGTGATGGGCATGCTGGTGATGGAGGTAGTGGCTGAGGATGTAGTCCATACAGGTGTGAATAGAGACGAGACTGGGAGGGAGATGGAGGACGTGGAGAAGGGGGACACATTGGAGGCAGTGGATGTGGGTGTGTATGCATGGGGATGGTGCTTGTGTGAGTGCCTGTCGGATGTGTGGTATTTATGTTTTCCTGAGCCACTTTTGTGTGTTGATGTGTGTGCATGCTGGTCTGATGGTGTGCTTGGGATAGGCTGAGGTAGAGGGGATTGGGTCTGGGTAGTGGAAGTTGGAGGGAGGAGGCTGGACACAGGGACAATGGCTGCCATCAGTGCTGTGGCCAGAGCCTGAAATGCTCTCTGTTGGGCTACCACGCCAGAATGAATGCCCTCCAGGTATGCATTTGTTTGCTGCAAATGCCTCTCGACACCTTGGATGGCATTCAGAATGGTTGACTGCCCCCCAACAGTGAGACATCTCAGGAGGTCAATAGCCTCTTCACTGAGGGCAGCAGGCCTGACTGGGGCAGGGCCTGAGGTGCCTGGGGCAAAGGAGATGCCCACCCTCCTGGGTGAGCAGGCACGGGAAACACGTTGAGGGGCTGCTGGGAGGGTGGTGCTGATAGTGGGGTGGCGGCTGTACCTATTTTTGCAGCGGGCAGAGAGGTGCCCGCCACCTCAAGGGAGCTCCCATCAGAGGAGGAGTTGCTGTCAATGGTGTCCTCTCCTGCCCCCTCCTGTCCCTGTCGTGGCGCTCCCCTCGCCCTCCATCCCACTGGTGCCTTCACCCTCTGTGGAATCACCCTCCTGGGCCATGTGGGATGCAGTTCCCTCAGTCTCCGGTGCCTCTGCTCCTCCGCCAGATGCTGCTAATCCACTCAAGGACAGGGTGACAAAACAAGATGGGGGCAAAGACAGAGGAGACACATGGTCAATGGCAGCCACATAACTACCGTTGGCAGACACAACACACAGGGAGCAGCCCTATGCACTAGGCAATGCACCAGCAGTTAGTAGGAAAATCACCTGCCCATGGAGGACTATGCCTAACACCATTTGCTGCACACCTGAAACCCACAGGAGCTTGACTAGTTGTAGATGGCCACTAACACTTTTGGGTTTGCAGTGCCTCGGAGCCTTCCTAACAAGGGACCTACCCTACCAAGTTCGCCATGGCCTAGGGGAACTCATAGCCCACATTCCCCACCCAGACACCTCGTAAAACGCACAGTCAGCTGAATGAGACAGTACTCACCCCTTTGTGGCTGCTGTGATGCCCTCCAGCACCCATCCAACTCCGTATATGCCACCACCAGGATCCGAAACATCTGGGGGGTCATGGTGCAACAGGCACCCCTTCCACTTTGGGAGGCCATCCCCAGCTGGGCCTCTGCCGTCTTCTTGCTTCAGCGGCACAGGTCCTCCCATCTCTTGTGGCAGTGGGTGCTCTGTCTATGATAGACCCCCAGGCTCCGCCCTTCCTTGGCGATGGCACGCCAAATACCCTTCTTCTGTGGGCGCTGACCTAGATGCAAGGTACAGGATGAAAGGAAATTACTCTCCTGTCCGGACCGTCATACTCATTGCCCACCAGTTCCCACCAATGCCCTGATGCACATACACTCACCATCCTCACATGAAGGCCTCAGCCCCCCCACATGTATCTTCCATCCACACCACTCCATACATTCATGGCCCACACATCATGCTCACAGTGTACTCACATGTTTGTCTGGAGGACAGTAGAGTAGTGTGTACTGGGGGAGGACCCCATCCACCAGTTTGTCCAACTCCTCCGCGGTGAAGGCAGGGGCCTTTACCAAGACACATGAGCCATTGTCGCTTCCAGACTGAGGTCACAGCAGCACTTGTAGTGTAGGTCCTCTCCTGTTGAAGGTCAGGTATCAAGTGAGTGAACAGATAGAAAATGGTGGTCACGTCCGCAACGGTGCGTACCATCACTGCCGGCGTACATGGTCATTGGCTCCTGGAACCCAAAGGGCCCAATGATAACTAATGCTAAATTGCGCAGCACTCTTTGACCGCCTACTGCGATGCTGCACAACACCAGTGCACTTACCTCATTTCCCCTTGTCCCTCCTTACAGGTTAGGCAGCCACTATTTCAAGGGACACATGGCATGGCACCTAACTGCGCCACAGCACATTTTGGCAGAAATACGGACAAAGGACGCCACACACGATTTTACTCATATTACAGCAAGAACACTTGTGCAACCTATGTGGTACATGACCCTCTGCTCACCATTCATCTCCATAAGGCACATCCGCTGGGGCAGATGATGAGATGGCATCATCCTCCGGTGTACAGACCCCTGGTGGACCTGTCGACAATGGAAGTCAGACACATAATTATCACCTACAGACTTGATCATGCCACAATCCAAAAACTGTGAGCCCAATTGGAGCCAGACCTGATGTCAGCTATCCGCCATCCCACAGGAATCCCCCCTTCTAGTGCAGGTCCTGTTAGTGCTCCATTTCCTGGCAAGTGGCTCCTTTCAAATTACAGTGGCAATGGCATCAGGGATGTCTCAGCCAATGTTTTCTAATGTGTTGACCGGAGTATTGTCAGTCCTGCTGAAACACATGCGCAGCTACATCGTTTTCCCCCAGTTGGATGATTTGCCCACAGTGAAAGCTGACTTCTATGCCCTGGGACATATCCCCAACATCATTGGTGCCATTGATGGTACACATGTGACATTTGCCCCCCGCATAAATGAACAGGTACTCAAAAATAGAAAAAGATTCCATTCTATGAATGTGCAGATGGTGTGTTTGGCAGACCGGTACATCTCTCATGTGAATGCCAAGTATCCTGGCTCTGTGCATGACGCTTACATTTTGAGGATGTGTTTGGCAGACCAGTACATCTCTCATGTGAATGCCAATTATCCTGGCTCTGTGCATGACGCTTACATTTTGAGGAATAGCAGCATCCCTTATGTGATGGGCCAACTCCAGAGGCACTGGGTGTGGTTAATAGGTGAGCCAAAGGTCCCCACACAGTATGAATAGGTGTCTGGGTATGGAGTAGTCCCTAAGGGTTAGTGTGTGTCTAACAGATTTCCCTTGACATTTGGAGGTGACTCTGGTTACCCCAGCCTCTCATGGCCACTGACCCCAGTTAGGAATGCCAGGACAAGGGCAGAGGAACGGTACAATGAGGCACATGGGTGAACTAGGTGTATTATTGAGTGGACTTTCGGACTCCTGAAAGCCAGATTCCAGTGCCTCCATCTCACAGGTGGCTCCCTATACTACTCACCGAAGAAGGTGTGCAGATAATCGTGGCATGCTGTATGTTGCACAACCTGGCTTTGCGACACCAGGTGTCTTTTCTGCAGGTGGATGGGCCTGCTGATGGTATTGTGGCAGCTGTGGATCCTGCGGACAGTGAGGAAGAGGAGGCAGAGGAAGAAGATATTGACAACCGAAACAACATCATCATGCAGTACTTCCAGTGACACACAGGTAAGAGACTGGCACTGCTCATCTCATATCTGACTACTGTAGGACATTGTATAAGTCAGCCTCTTACCCTCTGTGTATGGACACTGACAGTTCACTTTGGATTTCCATTTCACAGATCTGGGTACCTCATTATGCCTTCTGCTATATTTACTGCTGCCCAACAAATGTCATACATTGGTATGTGCAAATGAACATTTACATTGATATTTGTGGCTGAAGTTGTAATTATACATTTGTGAAAGTACAGCCTGACTCCAGATTGGTTTGTGATTCAAGGGTGTTTATTTATGGGCTAATGTGTACAGGGGTATGTGGAAGGGGCTGGGATGATGGTGGAGGAAGGTCGTTCTACCTCTTCCTGGTGTAATCCCGTGATCTTGGATGCTGTCCCACTGCGTTGACCCTGTCAACAATTCTCCGCCATAGCTCCATCTTCCTAGCAATGGATGTCTTCTGCACCTGTGATCCAAATAGCTGTGGCTCTACCCGGACGATTTCCTCCACCATGACCCTGAGCTCCTCCTCAGAAAACCTGGGGTGTCTTTAAGGTGCCATGATGTGGTGTGAGTGATGGTTGATGTGATGTGTGGGGTGATGTTTTGGTGTGTGTGGTGTTTTGTGTGTGGATGGTGTATGAGTGATGGTGTTGTGTGCGTCTCGATGCTGGTGTGGTCTTTGCTATTCTGTCTCTCTGCTTCTTTAAAAAATTTCATTGTAAGGGGTTGTGGGTAATGTGGGTGTGTGTTTTATAGTGTTGTGTGTGTGTGTGGTGTGTCTATGTGTGTCAGGTGTGTGTATTTTGAATTGTCCAATGTGGTTGTGTTTTCTAAGTGTGTGCGTATTTTGAGCCCAGCGGTGTGTACTGCCAATGGTTTACCACAGTTGAATGACCGCCGCGTTGATTCGAGGGTCGTGATAGTGTGGGTGTATTCCTGTTGGCGTAACGGTGTGGGTTTTGGTACAGCCAATTTATCACTGACCTTTGGTGTGGCAGACTTGTGTGGGTGTCTGTATTGTGGAGGATTTCTAAGTGTGGGTCATAATACCCGTAGCGGATTTCCTCCGGGGACACGGAATGTTGGCAGCTGTCGGCACGCGGTCAGCGGACTTTATCCCCAGGGTTGTAATGAGGGCCATAATCCCTACTTTGTCTCAGGGCTCAAAAACACATCTGCACCTGCAAATCTACCAACACATGTTACCACAACCCTTCATTCTCCCACTTTTCCTGGGCATCATCATAAACTTTACCCATCATACATACATGTTCCTCTGGTGCACTACAACGCTGTCGATACAGGGGTAGCTTATCAATCGCCTCTGGCGAGAAGGCAGGGGCCCTATCACCTGTAGGATGTGGCATAATTGCTTCCAAAGCCAGTACATAGCATCTCAGATCGTGGAGGTCTTGCTGGCAAAAGTGTGAGGAGTCAAGTGAGTATGAAGTATGAAATGGCAGTCACATCCAGAATGCAAGAGACCGTCACCGCCGACGGACATTGCCATTGGCACAAGATCAGCAATGTGTTCCAGCGGCAATATCCACCATGGTTGTATCCCCCTACCCCATGACGACTTCCGCCGGTGGAGGTCATTTCCTAATGTCCGGTACAGTAGGCCAAGCAACTGCCATTGTAATGCTCATAGATGATTGGTAAAGTTAGATCAAAGTTGTGTCACAAGCTGTGAAACATATTTACCATGTGTTCACTGCTGGCTTTGAGCAAACATTTATGAATATGAAGGATTAATGTACAGGTTCTGAACTTGATGAGTTATGACTAACGTAACTTTAGTGGCATAGACAGCACACCAATGGCAATTTGAAATATGGTAGTTGTGTCTTAAGAATTGAAACGTGGTAAGAAAGTCTTTATCACAGAGACTTTTAGTGACATCTTTATCCATTTCTAAATCATGATTGAGGAAAGGGATTACAGTAAGAAGCCATTATTTGCCTAGGTATGTACTGTGTACAATGTTTCCACATATTCATATGGCATATCTGAGCATTAAGTGTGACATATCCATTTTAACACTTACAAAAAATATAAGGAGTGATACACATGCATCTTGGTTTTATGTCACACAGTTACCCTGGAATCAGAAGAGTGAGATAACCTCCAGTTTATCATCCTCTGGCAGACCTGCAGACCATGAAGAATTGACATATCATCCAAATCTACTGCCTGAATAGGCATACACTTATGGTCTCAGTCATCAGTTGGAGCCAGATCTTATGTCTGCCATTCGTAATACCTATAGCATACCACCCATAGACAAGTCATTTTAGTGCTGCACTTCCTAGCCACAGGCTACTTTCAAAATGGTATGGCCCTAACTGTAGGGATTTCTCAGTCTGGTTTTGAAGGCTGTACTGTCTGCATTGTTGAAACACCTAGACAGCTACATCAGATGCCTATAACATGAAAATGTGGCCCATGTGAAAGCTGATGTTTATGCTTTGCAACACATCCCACACACAATGGGAACCATTGATGGCACCCATGTAGCCTTGGTTCCCTCAAATGACAATGTACAGGTGTGTAGAAACAGAATAAAAAAAAGTCCACTCCATTAATGTCCAAGTAGTCTGTTTGGCTGACCTCTACATTTCACATGTTAGTGCAAGGTACCCGGGGTCAGTCTATGATGCCTTCGTAATGCAGAACAACAATATCCCACTGCTGAGGACACAACAGTACACAGAGAGGAACTGGCTGGTTGGTAAGTGTCATGTGTGTCTGTAACTTTTATCTGCTACAAAATGTGTGGACTCCCAAGATGTATGTTTGCATCTTTGCAACTATTCCTTACTGGGGACTCTGGCTAACCAAACTGTCCCTGGTTGTTGACATCTGCGAGGTACCCAACCATGCCATGGGAAGTCCACTTCAATGAGGCTCACGGAAGGACAAGGTGTGTCGTGGAGTGGACTTTTGGGCTCCTGAAGGCAAGATTTCATAGCATAGATAAGTCTGATGGAGCCCTCCTCTACTCACCTACCAAAGCATGTAAAATCATTGTTGCCTGCTGCATGCTCCACAACCTTTCCTGAGATGTCAAATCCCATGTATACCTGCTGAGGGAGAGTCAGCAGTTCCAGCTGGTGAAAATACAGAATTGCCAAGTGAGGATTACTGTGCTGAGGATGAAGCTGGAGATATCCGGGCAGATCTCACCAATCAAAACTTCACCTGACTGTAGGTATGTGATGTCCTGTAATTTTACTAACTCAGTGGGGAATTGGGGGACTAGGGATGCTTGATAAGGGTCTTAGTATGACCATCAGACAGGTAATTAGTTGCTTCAGAGAGCACAACTCAAATGTGCATGCAGAATACTACATGGAGTAGTGTGTAGCTTTTTGATCACTATAGTCTATCACAATGAACAGAGTTACCATTGTATGTAGGATATAGCTGTATGATGTTTTGCAGTCAATTCCTGCCTATACCTTATGTATGACATTTTTATTTTGCATAATACTTTGCAACATCATCCTCATTTGCCAATATCTGACAGTGTCACAGGCAGGTGGGATTTGCAACTGACATATGAAGTCAACATGGATAGAACCAGGTACTGACAGGAATGAGATTTATGATGTGTGAGTTAAATGCCCAGACTTTCAGGACAGTGGGATGGCAGTGTCCTATACCACAATATAGACCTTTTTGCCAGGGGAGGTAGGCCCATGGTGCCATGTGTGTGGTCTTGTGACATCATCCTGTCCATTCTATAACCTTAAACCTCTTAATGGCTTGATTATGGTGATATCTTTTTTATATATAGCTGCCACTGTGTTTCCTTATTTCAGGCCAGTGTGTATTGAGACTGTCATAGGTGAGTAGCATGCCTACTGATATCTGACCATGGTAAGTGGAAATTTCAATGACTGGGGGCATTTGTACAGACCTCTGTCTGTATTATGAGGTATGGTCATTTGGTAGGTATGGTATGGGTATTTGATAAGGCTTTAGCTGATGATACATTGAACCAATCTGTTCCTATTTGAATAGTGAAAGACTGACATCTCCATAACTTCAGTGGTCTGTGGGGTGTTAGTAATTCACAGCTATGCTAAGTCACTAAAGTGAGCAGCAGTACTTCACTTTGTGATCATTGGCATTTTCACAACCTTTATGTAGGGAAGTGCAATGAATGTGAATATAAGTTTGCCCATAAGTATCTTCAACTGCAAATTGTACCCTGATTAGATGGGACTTTACTAAGTTGGTACACTAATGCATATCTTTTGTGTGCAAGAGGTATTACAGTTAACAGTTATATTTAGCTGAGAAATGACTCTCACATATTATCTGTGGTTTAGTAGTGTTCATTAAGAAGTGCACATTCTATGTGGGAATTGGATCAAATCAAATGTATATAAACAGTGAAGCGTTCAGTCATGGTGGATGAAATCATGAGGGTAGCTGCTACAGCATTTGGAGTCTCATTTCCAGTATTCTTGTACCATTGGAAAATGGAGTTTGGTTGTAGGACAGTCAACAGGGTGTATCAGTAACACACAAGGGGAACCAATCAGTACAAGGATCACTTCCTGGCAGTGGTGTTAGTCTTGGCATCGGCTACTCTTGGATGTTTCGGTGGATATCGACGTATTGCGAGGGGGTTAATCAGCTACAAAGGCAAGGGTGTCTAAGGCATGTCCTTCCTGGCAGGGCTTCCATTCCACTGGCTACCACAGATATAAAAGGGGAAGATGTCACATTGCTAGTGGACGGGCCTGCTGCTGTCCACATGACCTATTCAGGGTGGTATTCATATCTCTCATCACCCCTGCAATGACAGCCACATGGGCATTTTGGGCCTCCCACTGCTGCATCAATTCTTGGTGGTTGTCCCTCTGCAGCTGCTTGATCTACCACCATCATGGTAAGTACTTGGCCCATCATGCATTGGGATTATTGGTAAATTCCCAAGGCTTGGGAGATGGTGTCCTGGTTAGTTGTAGTCATAGGTTCTCCATCATCGGGCCCACACCATCTTTCCCATGCACCCTACCCCCTGTGCCTCTGCCCCCAGTACTGTTAGCCCTCTCCCACTGGTGCCAGGTCCATCATTGTTTGGGTTTAATACTATTGACACAGGTACCAGTACTGGGGCTCACATGATGGTTGACACTGTCCTTGGAACACAAGATGGGGTGCAAATGGTTGCCTCAGATGTTGAAGCAAAGGGCTGGGAGGAGTCAATGTAGGGAGGGTGAGGCCGACAGGTGTCGACTGACCAGGTGTCCTAAATGGGCCAGAGTCATCCTCAATGTTCACACATCCAGAAGTGATTATTTCACTGAGGGCTTGATCCATATGGGAAGTGGGTGTCTCTGGTGTCCTTTCCATTGTCACAATGGGTAGGTTCCCTGTAGGAGAAGTAGAACACACAGTTACTAAAAGTAATGCAACAAGTGATATCAAACTTTGACCGGTTGATATGCTATGATACAAGCACACAAAGCCTATACTTGATCCCCTGATATGACTTTGACACCTTGTTAGAAATGGGGTCTTTGGTTGGCAGTCAGGTTACCCCCTGTCCAAGTAAGGACCCTCACTCTAGTCAGGGTAAGTAACACACAATCCAAATTATCTTGTGCCCACCCTCTAGTAGCTTGGCACTGAACAGTCAGGCTTAACTTAGAAGGCAATGTGTAAAGGATTTGTGCAATAAATCCTACAATAACACAACATAGCACCACAAAAATATACCACACAGTGTTTAGAAAAATATATAATACTTATCTGATAAGATGCAGGTCAAAACGATTAAAATGCAACAAGTATATGTTGAGAGATTACTGAAAAGTGTCTTAAGTCTTTTAAAAGCAAACAAAGTCTCTATCAAGCACAAAGGACCTAGTTTGTGTGAAAAATCTGCACAAAGAACCACAGAGGAGGAGAAGCGTGTAAACAAAGGGGTGGGCGTCAATTTCTCAGGCTGCACATGGTGATGCGTCGTTTAGTTTTCATACAGGGATGGCTGTGTGTGACGATTTCAGGCGCTCAGTCATGGATCCTCTTCTGGTTGCAGGGTATTCAGATGCCCCGGGGACGGGGCATGGATTTTCTGCGCTGGCAGGATGAAGTAACAGGAGCTGCGTAGATCCGATGGACGTTGCATCGAATTTTCTACAGCACGGCAGGCGCTGCGTCGATTCCTCTCTGGAGGTCGGGCTGCGTCATTCCTGCTCAGATGTGCGTCAATCCAGTGGGCCGCGCGTTGAATTTCAGGTCACTACACTGGCACTGCATCGATCTTCTCATTGTGAAGTCGGGATGCATTGTTTGGCGTGCAGTGAAATATTCACCGTGGTGCAGGCTGTGCGTCGTTTCTGTCAGGCTCTGCGGCAAATTTCTCAGCACAAGGAGTCCTTCTTGAAGAGATGAAGTCTTTTTGGTCCTGAGACTTCAGGGAACAGGAGGCAAGCTCTATCCAAGCCCTTGGAGAGCACGTCTTCACCTCAGCCAGAGAGCAGCAAGGCAGCAGGGCAACAGCAAGGCAGCAGTCCTTCACAGAAAGCAGTCAAGTGAGCCCTTTGGGCAGCCAGGCAGTTCTGCTTGGCAAGATGGAGGTTCTGGTTACAAGTTTCTTCTCCAGGAAGTGTCTGAGTTGGTAGGGGCAGAGGCCCTGTTTATATACCCCAATGTGCCTTTGAAGTGGGGGAGACTTCAAAGAGTGGCTTAGAAGTGCACCAGGTCTCCTTTCAGTTCAATCCTGTCTGCCAAGGTCCCAGTAGGGGGTGTAGCAGTCCCTTGTGTGAGGGCAGGGCCTCCACCCTCCCAGAAAGGAAGACCCATTCAAAATGCAGATGTATGCAAGTGAGGCTGAGTATCCTGTGTTTGGGGTGTGTCTGAGTGAATGCAAAAGAAGCTGTCAACTAAACCTAGCCAGATGTGGATTGGAAGGCACAGAAGGATTTAAGTGTAGAGAAATGCTCACTTTCTAAAAGGAGCATTTCTAAAATTGTAATACAAAATCCAACTTCACCATTCAGTAGGATTTTGTATCACCATTCTGGCCATACTAAATATGACCTTCCTACTCCTTTCAGATCAGCAGCTACCACTCAAACAATGTATGAGGGCAGCCCCAATGTTAGCCTATGAAGGGAGCAGACCTCACAGCTGTGTAAAAACAAATCTAGGATTTTACACGACAAGGACACGTAAACTACATAGGTACATGCCCTGCCTTTTGCCTACGCAGCACCCTGCCATAGGGGTTACCCAGGTCACAACTTAGGGGTGACTTACAGGTAGAAAAAGGGGAGTTTTAGGCTTGGCAAGTACTTTTAAATGTCGAATTGGCAGTGAAACTGCACAGACAAGTCTTGCAATGACAGGGCTGAGACAAGGTTAAGGGGTTTACTGAAGTGGGTGGCACAATCAGTGCTGCAGGCTCACCAGTAGCTTTTAATCTACAGGCCCTGGGCACATTTAATGCACTCTACTAGGGACTTATAAGTAAATTAAATAGCCCAATTGGGTATGATCCAATGTTACCATGATTTAAGTAGAGGTCACATACACTTTAGCACTAATTAGCAGTGGGAAAGTGCGCAGAGTCCTAAAGCCAGCCAAAATGAGGTCAGAAAAAGAGAAGGAGGAAGGCAAAAAGTCTGGGGATGACCCTTCGGAAAGGCCATTTCCAACACACCTGCTTCCAAATCTGGGTTAGAGCTATATGGGAAACAGAGGTTTCCTATATCATACACCTTGCTACAAGATGGTGGAGTATCTTGGTGGTTAGATGTCTGTTCATAGGCTCATATGTTTCCTGCTAAATGACTTTACATTATAAAGTTATCTCAGTATAACATAATTGAGTCAACTAACAGTTGCACGTTGTACTATGGAAACAGAGCTGGCCAGCAGTATAGGAGTAACCATTATACCTGGGCCTCTGTATTGGTGTATTCAGAGTACACCCAGCTTCCTATATGTATGTCCCCACCAGGTGAGTACATGACATTGTTTGAATGGAGATTTAATTGCCAGTTTAGCAGGGAACACAGCTCTAGTTGAGTGTAGGACAGTATTGTACTGGCAGGTGCCCTCAGGATGGATGCAGGATGTCCAAGGCCTTCTCCTCTCATGATGGGAAAGCAGTGGAGGAGGTGGGGTCCCACCACCACTCTTGAGGGCCACCAGCTAGTACCTGTCAGCCATAGAATGCACCTTCCCCTGAGGTAATTCCACCTCTTCCTGATGCCCTCCCTTCTGCTTTGATAAGTGACTACAGAATTTGTCCTGTTGACTATTCCTTGCCACATCTCCATTTTCCTGATGAGAGATGTTTTCTGGAGTTGTGCTCCACACAGGTGTGGCTCCACTCTGATGATTTCATCCACAACGACCCACAATTCATCATCTGTGAAATGGGGATTTTTTTATGTGGGGACACGGTAGTGGTGGACGAGACAGTAGGGAAGTAAAAAAAAAAATAAGGACATTGAATTGGTGATAAAGTGTGGGTGCTGTGATGTGAGTGGATGACCAGTGGTGTCTAATGTGAGAGGTACTAATTGTTGTGTTGGGTGTGTTGTGCAGGTGTGTGATGTGTGCTATGTGAACTGTGGAGGGTTGTCTAATTTATGGATTCTGATACGTGAGTACAGCCTTTTTGAGCTGTGCATGGCGTTCTAGTTGCAAAGGATTGTCAGGTGTGAAGTTTTATAGTACAGTGTGTAGGTATGTCAGATGTGTGGATGTGTGTCAGGTATGGGGTTTTCAAATTATCCAAGTGATGTGGTGTGTTACTGTGGTGACCGCCGACCACAGAGGTGTGCACCACCATTGGTCTTCCGCCATGGAAGAACCACTTTCGTGATTCATGGTTCATAATAGGTTTAGTGATTTTTTGGTGGGCTGGTAGTTCTGGTGGTGGGACCGCCTCTTTCCCGCCCTCCAGGGTGTTGGCGGTTTTGCAATTTTGGGTGGTTTTCAGTGGTCCTGGCTGTGTAACTCATAATGCAGAGTCTGTATGACCGCCAACATGGTGGTCTTTTGGGGGCCACCACCTCTGCGATCTTACCGTCAGACCGCCAAACTCGTAATGATACCCAAGGTGTTTGAAATTAGGATCAGTTTTAAACAAATAAACTATGCATACAAAAAGACACATATGACTGAATAAAGAGCTATTCATCATGAGACTCTAATGTTTCCAAAACCCTTTAGAAATAGAAGCATCTTTTTGGAATGTAATGTTTAATGATTGCAAGTGATACAGAGTTGGAAACGTATGTCAAAAAATAAGAAATGGCTTTTAAACAAATGAAAATTGATTGAAATGTTAGGTGTATGAAATATGTCACTAAGAAAAATGTAACAGATTATTGTAATATTGTAATTCTGCACTTTAAACATTTAACTTGTTCAGTATTACTAAAGAGCAATGAAAATATGTCTAGGTAAAGTATGTTATCTTTACCACACATTAAATACAGCACATTAACCATTCAGCAACAAATGAATTAATTTTATTAATAAACCACACTGTTAACCCTCAAGAAAGGATACCATTTCCCACACAAGACTTTTACACATAGTAATGTACCACACAAGATTGTACCATGTATAAAACGATAAATTAGGTAAGTAAATTATAATTGAATTATGGGAACAGTGGTTAGGGGGTTTATCGCCCAAATGTGAACACAATTGGGAATTCTGAGGTATTAGTTAACATTTTTAAAGGAAACAGAGTTGGGAGCATTACCCACCAAATGTACAAAAAATTAACTTTCGGGGTATCATGTAAACATTTCAGGGAAGGTAGTGTTTCGGCCAGGTTATCCCCATAAAATAAACAAGATTTTAGAGGTTAATATTCAAGTATTTTTGAGGTATGAGGATTGAGGTGGGTTGACCCCAGTAAAGAAAATATTGTGATTTTTGTGGAATTATCTTAAAGTATTCAGGACACTGAAATTGCTTAGGGGTTTACCTCAAGAATAAAAAGGTGAATTATTATTAAAAAAAGGAAATGGATATGTGTGTATTTAACAACAATAAAGAAAATGTTGGGAATTTAGGGGATTTATTTAAACATTGGAAGGAAAAATTGAGAATTTTAGGGTGGTGAATATTTTAAGATTGGTGTATTAGTAGTTGTTTATAGCATGGAAATGTACTACTTTATAGGAAAAATAAATACTTTATTATAACTTTAATAGTATTTTTTCTTTCTTATTTCTTTGAACTATTACAATTTTATTTTGGAGCCTGATATTAAATGTCAATGGGTCTGGGGTGTGGAGTTTTTAGAAATGGTTACTAAACTGATATAACATGTATGTAGCTTTGATGAATATTAATCCAAAGATAATAATTTGACATAAGGCATATAAAAATATATGTTTAGTAATTGTAATTAATTCTTCATTAAAAATGTGATCATTTTCTTTTTTTAATTTAATAGTACGCATATTTTTAAAAAAACAATATATTTCAATTGTTAGGAGCAGAATGATAGGGGCTTAGAGGCACATGGTGAGAATAATTTTAATAGTCATTGTTTAATTTTCCCATTTTAAAAATTTTAATGAATACTGAAAATATTCTAATAATATATAACTCATATTAAGAATGCTCTTCAAAAGAACAATAAAATATACTATTTAACATAAACCTAATAAAGAAACTTTTACATATCATACATATCATAACATATATCTTGTGTTAATACATTCAAAATGTTAAAACAATGATTAATAATGAGATACAGACAGTTGAGTTTAAAAAATAATATATACATATATATATATATATATATATATATATATATTGATGATTAGAAAAAGAATTGAACACTTTTTAATTACATCTAATTGTTCTGTACTTAATTGCTAACTGTAGAGAATTGGGTGTATAATGGTTCAAAAAGGCTAATATGTCCTACAGTCATGTTCCCTTTAATTGGAAGTGATTTTTCTGTTTTTGAAACTTCCTTTTCAGGTATATTTATAAGGTTTTACTGGATGTTATTTTTGATGTTTCCTGGAGTGTTTTTTGAATCTGAAAAAAAAACCTTTTCAAAATGTTTTTTTAATATTTTTATGGTCATGTCTCTGGAGTAATCTGTTTTGGGATATCACTTAGTGATGTTAGAATAAAAATACTGGTCAGATCCAGAAAATTACTTATTTCAATATTTTCAATCATGCCAACTGTAATTCATTGATTATTAACAACAGGAAATTATTGGTAATATTTTACTGCTGTCAGGAGTGTAAAATGTAGGCAATGTTTTAATAGTTTGTACCATTAAACACACTGAATCATTGAACCTTTGTTGAAGCTTTACATTCATTTCACGTTTTTATTCTTAGTTGCAGACTACTTGCACCATATTGTCTGTTTCTCATTCTTGGAAACTTTGTTCCTTTTTTAAAAAATTTCAAACAATGATAGATGTTTGTGTGAGCTTTGCCAGTTGAACAATTGAATTATTTATGGCAACCGTTAATAGCATTTTTAGTTTATGCCCCTTCTTCTAGACATGTACATTTAATGTGAAAGTTTGCAGCTCCTATGTGGTTAGACCTATTTAGATGGCCAGCCCATGTTTCTTAAAAGTAATTTCTAAGTGTAGGAGGAACAACAGCTTACGTATTTACATTTTTTACTTCAATTTGTAATTTGGGTTTTTATGAAAATAACCTGAGAAAAGTAGAAAATAAAATCCCTGACAATGTGCCACAAGACACTTTTTTGACTATTTGTAGCTAATTCAAAATCAAGTATTAGTGTTCTCAAGGCTTTTCTTTTTTTTCTTTTATAATATGAAAAAATTAATTGTAGGTAGCTCATAGCTTTTCTGATAGCATGATACAAATAAATGGCATTTGATTTTTTTAATGTTAAAGTGAACAGTTTATATTTGGTTGAATGGATGTGGTGTTAATTTAAAAGTACCATTCAAATAACACTGTTTTAAAGGCTATGTAAATTATGAAGAGATAAAAATATTCTTTGTATTTGTTATCAATACTCAGGGAGTGTTCATGTTTGTAGGTTTCAATTAGTAGTTCAGGTATATTGCTGTACTACACTTTTTAGGTTGGGATTTTCCTCTTTACTTGTCTTTCTTTTTCTTTTGATTAAAAACCTAGATTTGGGGTGGCAGATATATCTGCAGTGTAAGAAATTGGGTAGTTGGTTGAGGGTGGCAAAAGCCTTACTCAACCAAAAAACAAAATTTTCATCAGGGTGAACCACAAACAGTGGTCAAAGTAACGAGATCTTACCCTGTGGTAGCTCGACACAAAAGCATTCAGGCTTAACTTACAGACATTGATAAAAGTATTCATGTACCACTTAAACAGTAATAAGGTGAAAGCTCAACATAAGAGAAATCCCACACTAATTTAGAAACAGAAAGTTAAATAAATAATCTGACATCAAAACAACAAGAATCCAATTAGCAGAGCCAATGATGTACAGTTTTAAAGGTTAGGGTAAAAATAGTGCTTGAAAGCACATGATAGCAGTGGTTATCTGGTTACATCAAACCGGGACAAAGTCACAAGTTCAAACTGACCAAGATGAAGTGACACTGAATGCAGAGACCAGGTTAAGGCCATTGAGAATTGGATCCTATATCCTTGATGTGATGTGTTGTGCTATGTAGAAGCTGTTGGAGGACAGCTGAAGGGTCCTGCATCGAGATGAGTCATTCAGCATTGACTCTGATGAGTGATGAAGGACATGCATCGAGTTGCATCACACTACATATGTTCTGATGATGTGTGAGGTCTGTGGTGCAAGGTTTGTATTGAATTGCATCATGCTATGTTGAGTTGCATCACGCTATGTTGGTTCCTATGAAGAGCAGCAATGGCCGTAAGTCACACTGTGTTGGTTCTGATGGGGACCACAGCTGGGCTGGCAGAATCCCTTTATTTCCGCATTCATTGATCCAGGACTGGATAGCCACCACTTGGGGGAGCTAGGATTCACAATAGGCAGAGTCCAGGTGCAGAGTTTAAGGATGTTAGAGCTTAATGTGTCCCTGTAGCTCAGAACAGGAGGCTAGACAATTAGCCCTTGGAGTCACTCTGGTGGTCCTGGATTCAAGGTGCAGGTCTAGTCCTTCTTCCTCTGATAGCAATGCAGCAGAGCAATCCCTCTTTCAGGCAGGGCAGCAAAAACTCCTTGCAGCAAGGCAGCAGAGCAGTTCTTCTTCCGAGTCGTCCATATTTTCACATGTGATTTGAAAAGTGGGTTTGAGGGCCCCCTTTTTATACCTTATATCCACTTTGAAGTGGGAAAAGCTTCTGGAGTCTCCCCCTATAGAGGTGTCTGTAATTTTCTGCATCCCTTCCTTCATTGCATTCTGTCTAGGGGGCATAATAGGATAGTTTGATGTCCTTAGCGTGTGCGAGTAGCAAGTTTTTTTGAAGTGCAAGTGTGCAGGTGACAGCTTCATCAGCCCCTTTAATACCAGGGTGGGCCGATCCTGCCAACCTCTAAACCCTGCATTGTGATGCTGTGTAGGAGCAACACCCAAGACCAACTGCCAACTACACCTATTCATGCAACTGAGGATCAGGCTGCAGGACTGAATGGTTAGGTCAAGAAAATGTCTACTTTCTGAAAGTTGCAATTTTAAAATTGTGACTCAAACTCCAACATGTGTTTAGTCCCTTCTACGCATTCAAATTTTTTATTAACTCACTTCCAGTTTGACTCATTTATTTGCTGTGTCACCATGGAGTGTGTTTCATCCTAATACACACAGCCTAATCCAATATCGCTGATTCACATAGTGGGATTAGTTCCATGATGTACATTCCTTTACCTTTAACTGGATGTCTGAATATACAGGCTTTAGTGCTAGATGTATCAAACATTTTTGCAGTTACAAATGGGCGGAATTGGAGAAACCAAAAAAGCATTTTGGTATGTATGAATTTCAAATTGTGATTCAGTAATGTTGCCGAATCGTACTTTAGAATTGAGAATACATACTGATTTGGTTTTAGGAAGGGGTGTGTTTAGGACACCCCTAACTAATACCAAATCGCAGTGGTAAAAAAGTTTTGCTACCAAAGTGCGGTGACAGAAACATTTGCATTTCACCACCTACTTCAAGTAGGTGGTAAGCCATTCTTAAATGGAAAAGGGTCCCCGAGAGACCCCTTCCCCCTTGTGAATGCTTGTAAAAACATTGTTTAAGAGCAGGTAGTGGTCCCATGGACAGCGTCAAGATTGGCTGCAGGGCAGGCTAGGAGTCTGTGCATGCCTACTGCTGAGGAAATGGATGTGACACGGCACACTGTTAAGTTTTCTTAAATTTTTTATTTTATTTTATTAATATTCCCCCACATGCCGTCCCGCCACCTGTAATACCTGCAAGCCGCGACTGCTCAAATACCCATGATTACATGAAAACCAGACTGTTAAAGAGTTCAAAAAAGCTCAAAGAGACTGGCTGACATGCTGTGTTGAATGATATTGCTATATGAATTAGCACATGAACGCATGAGTGAAGTAATAATGGGTGCCCTTGCAACGAATGTCCGCGTGACATGCAGAGACCTATTTAAAAGTTACTCAAAATGAAAACCTTTTCAAATGTTTTGATGTAAAAATTTGTAGAGAAAGTCTTAATTGAGGAGATTAAATAGAAGTGAAATGCTGTGTGGCATTATTTGTTATACAGCTTTATTTCACCGCCGGAAAATATTAATATGTGATACAACAAGCAGAAATGAATGCAAAGCTTGAAAGTGAATGTAAACTGCCACGCGGTTGTAGTAAACTTAAAAAAAACATATGTGTAACATAATCACCATAGGGAGGTGAGAATATCTAACAACAGTTACAGGATGCAAAACATATCAAAATGATTAAGCCAAATCAACACATTTTGTGTTGCACTAAACCATGATTAATACATACATCTGAAGACATCAGCATGTTTTAAAAGAAAAGATAAAAGTATATTCCATGGGACCAAAACTTCAGCAAACATAAAATGCTGTCCATGTTTAGTGTGAATTAGAGCCAGCTGACATAACTAAAGAAAATAAGACATTGCAGTCTTGTAGTTTAACCCTTTAAGTTGACGGCTATTCAAACATTTTATCCTAATAAATTATTTTTGAAGAAGATGTCTATTATTGTCAACGTCAGGGGCCACATCTACAACTTCTAACACTTTAAACTGTAATTACTTTCATGTTCAAAAATGCAAATTTTAATCTTCTTTTCGGTTTTTCCTATATATAGCCAACACATTTTATGGAATGTATGCAGTTGTTCTTGTGGCACATAGCAGAACGCTGAAGATGATTTTTTGACATGTTGTTGGCTGTTTCACCTAATTTCCAACAATACCATTACTGCAATGTACTCAGTAGTTACATTTCCTTATTCTCCTTCCGGGTGTTTTTGTCAAAATCTCTTTCAAATTTCTTGATCTTCCATAGACAACCAAAGAATTTTAAACAAACAGTTGCCCAAAGTCTTTCTCATTGTTTGCAGATAGATCTTTTAATGATAGAATTAACTGTTGAAAATGTTGATACAAAGGTCAAGCTAAAAGGAATTTCTCCCTTTTTATGAATCAAAAGATTTTAGGCCTGATTACGAGATCAGCGGATGGGATGACCCATCCACCGAACTTCCGATAGGGAGGCTGCTGACTTATGGCTACCTCCCTGCCAGGCCCAAAACAACTTTCATGCTGAGCGGACGGGCGGAAACCAAGGCCCCAGGGTGCATCTTCTCCCTCACAATGCTCACTGTCTCAACAGCAGACAGTGAGCATTGCCAAGTGCATGGGAAGGACAGGGGCTCCCCTGTGGTCCCCTGCACCTGTTCTCCACCAGCCTTTTCATGGTGGTGATACGGGCATGAAAAGGCTGGCAGAGAACTAGGTGGTAATCAGCAGGGCGATGGTGACTTCTATGCCACCCTGGCTGATTCCAACCTGTGCCATCATCAGCCGTTTAGGATCAACGATCCCAGCAGAGATGGTGGTAAGTTGGCAGGGCTGCCCACCAACCTTATTATGTGACAACTGTGTCGGTCCAACAGCCAGTGCGAGTGTAGTGGTTTGAGGACCATCACACTCGTAATCAGGCCCTTTGTCTGGATTGGGTATTCGTAACAATTCACCTGTCGCAAGAACTGTTTCTTGATACCCCGTCAGTGGAACTTTTCTTTTTGTTCTTGTAGAACATTTGTGTACGACTCATTGAAAGAGGTAACTCTTTTTAGCCTAATTAACTGAGAATAAGCCATGTCAGAGACTTCAGATGAAAACTTTGATAATACAAAGCATTGTTTCTATCAGTCATTTTTCTGTAGATAACAGTGAAAAAAGTGGTGTCTTCTATCTTCAACCCTACATCCAAAAATTAAACTTTTGTTTTTGTCAATATGATGTGCGAATTGTATGCTGGGAATATTTTAATTGGTGTTGGCTATGTTGTCAATTAGCTAATCAATTGAACTATTCCATAGCAAGAAAATATCATCAATAGGACAAAGATACAACAGAAGCTCCTCTCGCCATTATTGGCTTTCCGAAATAAAATCCGAAATTTGTCATAAATATATTAGAATAGCTGTGGGGGTCCCATAAAACACATGGATGTACTGCTAAGTTGTAAACACAATTTTTATCTCTTTGAAAATATATCTGATGTAATGAGAAATAAAAAAAACTTTATTGGCTCCACACCCTATTTTAACAAAGGTGATTGGACTGCCTCAATGCCTTCTGTATGCATAATCAAAGGAAAAGGAAAGTTGACATCTATGGTGCATAACCAGACCGTATGTTGAGTGTGAATCTTGATGGGTTCCAGTCTAAGGAGGCGGTTACTTGACAGGTGGTAAAATGTAGTCAAACTTATTCTATCCTGCACAGTATGATTGGATGGGCCCTTGTCTGGCAGCGGTAAGTTAATGTGATTTCAGTGATTGGTTAGATTGGGCCTGTGGCCGGCGGTATGAAATTGTTGTTTGCTGTGTGTGATTGGCGTATGAATGGACCCTAAAGCAGTTGGTGCCTTGAAGTGGCTTTGTGGCTCACCTTCAGAGGGCTTGTTTTCAATATTCAGAGTTTTCATGCATTGCAACCATAATTTCTGGAGGTGCTAAAACCAACCAGTGTGAGTGGTGGATTAACTTTCACATACACAGAGTCCAAGGGTGCAGGACTTGCATGGCTTTCAACAGTATTCCCTCACCCAGAATCCCCTTGAAATCACAAACTTTGCTTAAAAAACACATTTGTCTTGATTTCAATGAGGCGAAGACCTGGAATCTGCAGGCAGCCACACATTTTCTACCCCCCAGCATTCCACTAAGTTGCCAGAGAAAAGAGCTGCCTCACTAGTGTGAGTGGGCAAGTGACCAAGACAGGGAAGTGCCCAAAAGGGATTGTCGAGACATCAAAATTAACATTCTGGTTTTGAGAGACTGTCACTTGTATATTTGGTCCTGAACTTTGTGGTCATATAGGGAAACCTACCAAACCCAGACATTTCTGAAAATGAGACACTTGGGGCAGTCCACAGAAGTGTGGCATGTTTGGATTCCCCAAAGTTTTCTTACCCAGAATACCCTGCAAATGTGAAATGTTGATTAAAACACTATTTTTCTTTGCCTTTTCATTACGTAAACTACAGGAATGTGTAGGGATCCACAAAATTCCTAATTCCCATTGTTTCCCCACTTGCCCTGATAAAAACACAACCCCACTTGGGTGCCTGTGCCTAGTGACTGCATCAGGAATGGATTACTCCAGGGTCAACAGTAGCCCTCATGAAAGGACTGCCATTGACTATTGTGTGATCCATTCCTGTCGGGGGCACTAGGCCTACCCACACAAGTGAGGTACCATTTTTACCAGGAGAATAGCGGTAATGCTGGGTGAAAGGAAGTTTGTGTTTCTCCTCAGATCCCTTAACTTTGCATCACCAAAATGTGAGGAAAGTGGGGTTTTTTTAGACAAATTTTGAGGTTTGCAAAGGATTCTGGGCAGACAAATGTGTTAAGAGTGACACAAGCCACCCCATCCTGGATTCCCCTAGGTGTCTATTTTTCAGAAATGCACAGGTTTGGTAAGTTTTCCTAGGTGGCGGATGAGCTAGAGGCCAAAGTTCACAGCTAGGCACTTTGCAAAAAACACATCCATTTTCATTGGAAAAATACGTTGTGCTTTGGGGCATTTCCTGTCACGGGCACTAGGCCTACCCAGACAAGTGATGTACCATTTTTATCAGGAGACTTGGGGGAATGCTGGGCATTAGGAAGTTTGTTGTTCCACTCAGATCCCTGAACTTAGCAGCACCAAAACATGAGCTAAAAGTATTTTTTTAGCCTCATTTTCATGTTTGCATAGGATTATGGAAGACAGAATCCAGTGAGATCCCCACAAGTGACCCCATCCTGGATTCCCCTTGGTGCCTAGGTTTAAAAAATAGACAGATTTGGTAGGTTTCCCTAAGTGCCGGTTCAGCTAGAGGCCAAAATCCACAGCCGGGCACTAAACAAAAAACAGGTGAGTTTTCAATACAAAAATGTGATCTGTTGATGCTGTGTTTTGGGACGTTTCCTCTTGAGGGACTAGGCCTACCCACAGAAGTGAGGTACCATTTTATAAAGAGACTTGTGGGAACAATGGGTGGAAGGAAGTTTGTTGTTCCACTCAGATTCCTGAACTTTGCAGCACCAAAATATTAGGAAAAAGTATTTTTTAGCCAAATTTTCATGTTTACTAAAGATTCTGGGAGACAGAGCCCAGTGATAGCCCCACAAGTGACCCTGTCCTGGATTCTCCTATGTGTCTAGTTTTAAAAAATACACAGATTTGGTAGGTTTCCCTAGGTGCCGGTTGAGATAGAGGCCAAAATCCACAGCAAGGCACTTTGCAAAAAACAGGTGAGTTTTCAATGCAAAAATGTGATGTGTCCATGTTGCATTTTGGGATGTTTCCTGTCACAGGCACTAGACCTACCCACACAAGTGAGGTACCATGTTTATCAGGAGATGTGAGGGAACACTGGCTGGAAGGAAGTTTGGGGTTCCCCTCAGATCCCTGAACTTTGCAGCACGGAAATGTGAGGATAATGTGTTTTTTTAGCCAAATTTTCAGGTTTGCAAAGGATTCTGGGAGACAGAACCAGTGGGAGCCCCACAAGTCACCCCATCCTGGATTCCCGTAGGTGTCTAGGTTTAAAAAATGCACAGGTTTGGTAGGTTGAACTAGGGGCCAAAATCCACAGGTAGGCACTTTGCAAAAAACAGGTGAGTTTTCAATGTAAAAATCTGATGTGTCCATGTTGTGTTTTGGGATGTTTCCTGTCATGGGCACTAGGCCTATTTACACAAGTGAGGTACCATTTTTATCTGGAAACTTGGGGGAACACAAAGTAGAAGAACAAGTGTTATTGCTAATTATCTTTCTCTCCATTTTTTCCTTCCAAATTTAAGACAGTATGCAAGAAAGAAGTCATTTTGAGAAATGCCCTTTAATTTACATGCAAGTATGGGGACTCCCGAATTCAGAGATGTGCAAATAACCACTGTTCCTAAACTCCTTATCTTGTGCCTATTTCAAAAATACAAAGGTTTCCTTGATACCTATTTTTCACTCTTTATATTTTACCGAATGATTTGCTGTATAACCGTATACAATGAAAATCTATTGCAAGATGCAGCTCATTTATTGGCTCTCAGTAGTTTGGGTTCTTGATGAACCTACAAGACCTATATATCCCCACAACCAGGAGGATCCAGCAAACATAATGGTATATTGCTTTTAAAAATCTATCATAGCTGGAAAATGTTACTGAAGAAAATGAAGTGAGAAAGGGCTGTTTTTTTCAACTCAATTTCAATTTTATTTTTTAATTGCAACTGTTATTTTCTGTAGGAAAATCTTGAAGGATCTACACAAACAACCCCTTGCTGAATTCAGAATTTTGTATACTTTTCAGAGAGGTTTAGCTGTCCAGTATCCACCATTGGTTTTACACCAATTTGTGTCACTAACGGGAAGGAGGCTGAAAGCCAAAAAATAGTACAAATGGGGAATGTCCCAGTAAAATACCACAACTGTGCTGAAAATGTGGTTTTCTGATGCAAGACTGCCTGTGCCTGAAAGTTGGGAAGATGATGACTTTAGCACTACAAACCACAAGGCTTCCCCTCAATTTTGACCTGTTTTTGGCTCTTCCCTGTCCAAGATGGGGTGACTTGAGGGGGAACCAAAGCAATTGCATGCTGATGTTATCACTCGTCACTGAAGGGATATCAGGAGGGTCGGGGTGGAAGGGGAAGCGACTGGCGGGTGTGGGAGGGGAGGCCCGTAGGGCCGGGTGCAGGAGGAGCTGGTCTCATCCTCGGCACAAGGGAACCATGTGCGAGGACGAGATCAGCTCATACCGGGCACACTCGGGGTTAAAACTGCACACACAGGCTGCGGTGGCAGTCCTGAAACATGTTGTATAGAGCTAATTAAGTGGTTGCACAATAAGTGCCACAGGACTACTAGAAGCATTCCATTTACAAATAGGGAATTATAATTAAATTAAGTGTGCCAATTGGGAGTAAACCAATTTGCCAAGTATAAGGGAGAGAGCACAATCACATTAGGAGTAGTAAGGAGTGGTTATGTAAGCAGAGTCCCAACGCCAACAAAAATAAATGTTGAAGACAGGAGGAGTGAAGGCAAACAGTTTGAGAGTGATCCTGCAGAGAGAGACAAGTCCAATATTCAGCAATATGAATAGGGGTTTTGTTGGGGACCTCCCTTAGAACAGAAGCATAGGACTCATCGGATGTGTTTGCCAGGTCTTTTATTTGTTTTGTAGTCTCCTTTACTTCAATCCCATTTGCAGAGGCAGAGTGGTTGTGCTCTGAAGTACATTCAGTATGTATCCCCAGAATAACCACTCATCCTCTGCAATGAGTAGAGAAATAACTAACCCTCTTTAATGAACTCTGAATTCATGATGTCTGTCCTTACATTAAAGCTGCCCCTCAAGTTTTAATAATGTGCTTCCTCTTCTAGGTCAGACAAATATCACCTCTCCATGTTTTTCTATCTTGAAAATATTTAAAAATAAATATAGAAGATCAAGTATTACTGTCACTCAACGTTCATGTATGTATTTTTATTTTGTTTTTATAAATGTCTATTCCTTTTAAATGTTGATGTTGTTTAGCTTCAGAATTGCCCTGGTAGTAGTTTTTTTATACTGCTGTTTCTGTGCCATACAGTTTTCCAGATATTTACTGCTAAGGATAAAAAATATGTAGATCATTGTTTTAAAGGCAGTTTGTTTGTTTTTTAGACCTCCTTTTGATACCTCTAATATAAATGTTTAATTGGTTTTCTGTTGAAAGGAAGGAATAATGCTACTTCCAATGTTATTTAATGTTAGTAATTTAGCTTTACTTATAATAATATGAAAGACTTGGGGCCTCATTATGAGCTTGGTGGTCCAACTGTTGGACCTCAATGGTGGGGGTCCTTCCGAACACCACCTGGCCAACTGTCCTAGGACCGCAGAATTACAAGTTCTACACAGTCTGGAGTGACTGGTGGGTGGAGGCATGGGGCAGCACAATAGAGCACCAGCCAGCCATGCTGTCCTACCTGTCAGCATGATGGGAAGCCTGTTTCCCATGCACAATGCCATGCACAGGACACAGTGCGCCCTGAATCCAAATTCTTTTGGGGGCCCACATGGTTCTCTGCCTCCTCATCCATACAGCCATACTCGCTGGGGCCCCATGTTTTGGGCATATTACCTGCTGGACTACTAAGCTTTCCATGGCACTCTGCCAGGTCGTAATAGCCATGGCGGTCCTGATGCCAGGATCTCTATCATTGACCACCGTGGTGAAGGACTGACAGTCAGTATGGTGGGGCTGGCGGACCTCTAGTGGTGTTTTGGCAGTCCCATAGCCAAACTTCAAAGACAGCGGTTGGACTGCCAACGTTGGGGCTGTGGTACCGCCTCCGCTAACATGGCAGTCCACAGACCAACAAGCTCATAATGAGGCCCTTGGCTTTGTGTTTGTACATTAGTAATTTAAAATTATTTTTTAATTGATTGTAATTTGATACAAGTAATACTATCTCTAGTACACTATTGTACTTTTTTGTTATTAAAAATAAGTGGATTTTTTTCAGTCTTCAGGACATTAATTACTATATATACTAGCTGTGGGCACTAGGCACACCCATGGCAATACCACTGACCAGTTCAGTGCACTGCTCTGCCTTCCGTGGCTCCACCTTGCAAGTAATGCCCTTTCCTTGGCTCCACTGAACTCCTGACCCCTGTCAGGAGTTCGAGGCCCTCCTCCACCCACAGGCTTCTACCTGCGCCTCATCCCTGCTGTCTAGTGGGAGAGCCCTGCTTTCCTGCTTGGCTACCTTCTGCCTCTCTCCTCCTTTTTTCTTCCTTTCTCTGCTTTGCTCTCTGCTCTGCTCCTCTTCTGTCCCTTTGTAGTCCTTTTGATTCCATAATATCTTCCTCATTTTTCTCTCACTCCGCTCTCTCTCACTTTCACTCTCCCCCCTCTCTCTCTCCCTGCTGCTGCTGCCCCCGCAGTCCTGCCCCCTTTTTTGTGCCATTTTTCACCCCACTCCCTCCGCCAAGCTGTCCTCTCCCCCCCACCTCCCTACTTAATGGGGGATGCTATACGGCTGCATCTCTGGAGTGCCGAAGGTGTGCCAAAGGCAAGCCTGTATGCGCCAGACCACCCCTGGACTGTGCCCAGCGCCAGAACCTCTGGCTCCCATCCTCCCCACCGCCACCACGCATGTCTTCTCTACGCCACCCTCTGCGCCCTCACCAGTGCTCTCCCGCCTGCCTTCAAGCCTCCGCACAGACCACCCACGGACTCTTCTCCTGCCGGAACTGCCCCTTCACCAGCCTCCACAGCAACGACCCACCCACCAAGGCAGGACAGAACCATCTTAGATGTATCCTCCTCAACACCCGCTCCATCCCCAAGCATGCAGTAGAGCTTTGGAATCTACTCAACTCAGCCTCCCCAGACGTCGCCTTCCTGACCGAGACCAGGATGAACCCCTACTCAGCGCCTGACATCACCATAGCCATCCTGGACCACTACAAGATCACCCGCAGGGACCACTCCAACAAACCAGGAGGAGGCAGTGCCATTGATCAGAAGAACACCCTCAGGATCACGACCAGCACCAAAGGAACCCTCAACAAGCTGATCCTCTCCCTTGCCAAGACCTACCTCCACGTAGGAATGAAGGCCATCACCGAATGGATGAACAGCAGCTGCCTCAAACTCAATTCTGACAAGTCCTCATCTTTGGCTCCACCCCCTCCGCATGGGATTACTCCTGGTGGCCTGCCACTCTCGGTGCCTCTCCGACTCCCATTGACCATGCACGTAACCTAGGATTTATCTTGGACTCCTCATTAGCCATGACCCAGCAAGTTAACGCTATCTCCTCCTCCTGCTTCAACACTCTACGCATGCTCCGAAAGATCTACAATTGGATACCCACCAACACCAGAAGAACAGTCACCCAAGCCCTCGTAAGCAGCAAACTCGACTACAACAATGCCCTCTATGCAGGAACCACGACCAAACTCCAGAAGAGGCTGCAGCGCATCCAGAATGGCTCCGCACTCCTCATCCTGGACATCCCTGCCACTGTCACATCACAAACCACCTGAGAATCCTGCACTGGCTCCCAGTCAACTAGAGAATCACCTTCAAACTCCTCACCAATGCTCACAAAGCACTGCACAACACTGGACTAGAATTCCTCAACAGACAGCTCTCCTTCTACACTCTGACCCAGCATCTCCACTCTGACGACCTCATGCTCGCAACCGTCCCACGCGTCCGCAGAATTACAACTGGCGGTAGATCATTCTTGCACCTCACCACCAAAATGTGGAACACTCTTCCCACAGACCTGCACCAGGCCAAAGACCACCTTACCTTCAGGAAACTTCTCAAGACCTGGCTGTTCAAGCAGTAGCAGCACCTCTAAACCACCCGCCCCTCCTCAGTGCCTTGAGACCCTCACAGGCGAGTAGTGCACTTTATAAATACCTGATTGATTGATTTTTATTGGGAAACATGACAAAATGCTGGGTTGTAGGAATTTTCTACTTCCTCACAGATTCCCTAACTTTCCATCGCAGAAATGTGAGCAAAATATGTTGCTTTAGCCAACATTTGAGATTTACATATGTTTCTGGGTGCAAAACCTTAGTGAGAGCTATGCAAATCACACCATCTTGCAGTCCCCTGGATGTCTAGTTTTCAGAACTGTGTAGATTTGGTAGGTGGGAGCCAGCTGAGCTAGGGCTCAAATTTCACAGCCACCATCATTGCAGAAATGCATGAGTTTTTGGGTGGAAATGTTTGATCTGTATATGTTATGTTTTGGACCTTTTTCTGTCATTGGTACAAAGCCTAATTACACAAGTGAGGTTCCATTTTTATTTGGCGACTTAAAGGAACCCTAGCTGGTAGGAAATGTGTGGCTCCTCATAGACTCCAAAACTTGGCCTTACAGAAATAGACAAGCAAAAGTTAGGGAAATGAAGATTTTTAGGCATAGTTTGAGGCTTGCAAAGTCTTCTCTGTCAAAACCCTTGTTAGAATCACCCAAATCATGCCATGCTCAATGACCCTGGGTGTCTAGTTTTCTGAAATGTCAGGTTTGGAATGTTTTCTATTGTGGCACCTGAACTAGGGCTAAGATTCCACTGGTACCCACAATGTAAAAAAAAAAAAAAACATGGCTCCTGCTGAGTAAAATATGATGTTCCCATGTTGCATTTTGGGGTACATTGCCTTACAGGACCAGCCACACAAATATGGTACCATTTTTATTGGGAGACATGTAGGAACACAGAATCGTAGAACGTTTGTTATTGTCAGTTGGATTTCTTTGCATTTGGGTCTTCCAGATGTAAGTCAGTGTACAAGAAAGAAGACATTTTGAAAAATGTCCTCTGACTCACATGCTAGCATTGGTGCTAGAATTTCAGAAATTTACAAATAACCACTGCTTCTAAACTCAGAATCTGGTGTACATTTTAAAAGTACCTTGATTTACTTCAGACACATTTTTTTAAATTTCACCATATGAATTGCTCAAATACTTGGTACACAGTTAAAAAACGTTGTCTGGTGCAGCTCAGTTGACTCTGCGTACCTCAGTTTCTTGCAGAATCTACAAATCCTATATTTTACTGTGGCCAAGAGGGTCTAGCAGACGTAATGGTATGTTGCTTTTGGTAATATAGCCTTAAGACAAGAAGTCACAGATGAAAACATTATAACAAATGGATGTTCTTTCCTACTGATTTACAATATTTTTTGTTTCATCACAAATTCAGTGTAGGTCAGAAGTACCTCTTAGAAATCTCTGAAAACTTTGGTCAAAAATGATTTTTGATGCAGATCTACATGTCTTTTAAACCTGGGAAGACTATGGTGATTGTGGCACAGCAAACATTTAGCTGTAACCATTTTTAAGGAAACAACTAGACATTTATTTGTAGGCCACTTTATTCGCATGTTTCCCAAGACCCAAAATATAGCTATATGTTGGCTGCTTTCTCGGTCCCCTCTAGAGAAATCCACAAACTGTGGGCACATTTAGAATTTCCAGGATGTTGAGAAACAAGAATGCAAATGTGGTATGGATAAATTATGGGGAAAAAAGTTAATACAGCATAAGTACAACATACCCAAAATAGCCAACAAGAGCTCAATACTGTTAAGGGGTTAAATGTTACTTGTGGACTGCAACACATCTTGTGTCATGCACTAGACTAAAAGAGGAAAAATGGCTTGTGTCGGCTGATTTCTGCAGCTTTTTAGACTTGTTACAATATACTTATTAAAGCAAAGAACCCTACTCTTAAGTTATAGGAGCCCCTGGACCCCACAATGTAGGATGCTTAATATTTAGGGTACATGCAATAATTTAGTGCTGTCACGTACTTACAGTGAAAAAGTTCCAAGAGCCATGTTTAGTGCAAAAGGCCATATTTGTCCTATGAAAAAAAAACTGAGTTTAGAATAAAATGATAAACTTTTTTAATTTTATTAAAACCTATTTCAGTGGTGAAATAGATTTTCTAAAAAATATTTAGGAGAAATTACTTTTAAAAAAGTCACATTTACCTGCCTGAGCTTTCAGTTAGCTAATTAGCATTGCGTTGCTTATAGATGGCACTTCCATGCTTCCCCTCAATGAGGTGTGAAAACTGCATCCAGAGCAGGAATAATGGCATAGGCGTTTTCACAGGAAGCCCTAGGGGAGAGGTGTATGACAGATGTAAGCCTAGGAAAGCTGCTGGGAAAGGTTTTTCACCAATATTTAGGGAGTGTGTAGGAACCTCCCACAACCACAGCCTGGTAAATCCTTTACCAGTGAACCCTCAGCCATAGCTCTGTAAAGCATTCTCAGAAACCTGTGGAAGAGCAGAAGAGGACTGGAGGTGCTGTTTGAGACTTTTGCAGAGACCAGCAATGTATAGAATTGCTTTTTTTCTGCCCATGGATGCTAAGGGCCAGTTGGTTGACCATCTGCGTGATAACAGGGACATAACAATATGCAAGTGGTCTATTCCCTGAAGTGCCCAGCTGACGAGTAGCAAATGTAACTTCACTAGACTCTGCTGGTGGCCTCTGCTGTACTGGGTTCTGGCCCTAAGTGCTGCCCCTAAGGCTGCAGGAGTTTTAGAAGTGACCATGCAGAACTGTTTCAGACACCATGGAAGTTTTTTGTGCTTCCACACCTCTGGGGCATCAGTGGGTCTTCCTGGCAACAGTGTCTGATTTCACTTTGCCTATGTCAAATATAGATTTAGGCTATTTCTGCTGGACCATTTGAGTTCCAAAAAAGAGACTAACCCTCAAAGTAGAAATCTTGATTGGGTGCAGGTATAAAAAGTGTTGGCCCAACACTTTGTCGGCTGCTAAATTTGAATTTTGTAAGCTCTGAGCTTTCTCAACAAAGCCAATGGCCTTAGTGAGACCTTCACCAGAGGTTATCCATTTCTTCTGGAGGATTTCAACATCCATTTCAGAGTCTATGGGCCTAATTTAGAGTTCGGTACACTTACTCTGTCACAAGCATGACAGGTATCCCATTCACCATATTTCAAGTGCTATTGGATTTAATGCACTTGTAATATGGTGGACGGTATGTCTGTGACATTTGTGAAGGAGTAACTTGTCCACCAAAATCTAAGGCCCTCATTACGAGTGTGGTGGTCTTAAGACCTCCACAATCGCGGCGGTGGTCGGACCACCGCCAAAGTAGCGGTCTGACCTCCACATTATGACTGTGGTAAAAGCGCCACGGTCAGACCGCCAGCTCTGTCACTTTTAGGCTGGCTGATAGCCTGGCGGTGCTAGCAGTCTTAATCCCTGTTGGATTACAACCCCTTTGTCTGTCAGCTTTTTCCACCACCCTGCAAAGGCTGGCAGAGACGGAGGGCCCCTACACTGCCCATGCACTTGGCATGGGCAGGCAGTGCAGGGGCCCACATGGACAGCCCAGTCACGCTTTTCACTGCCTGAATTACGAGACGGCATCAATGTTGGGCTATGTTTCCCGCTGTCCCAGTGGGAAACTCATAATAGGGCCAGTGGGCGGAAAACCAGGGTGGAGGTCTTCTGGCCCAAAGAGTATCCTGCACTCGCCAAACTCATAATGAGGCCCTAAATCAGGCCATAAATTAGAAGGTAAAATCTTTGACTGGGGTGAAGTCAATTAGTGTATCCAACGTGGAATCCATTACAGTCAGCCTGAAAGCTCCCCTAGGTTCCTGTCAACCGTAAACATGCCTACAACTAATTATCACTTTACTTTTTCTTGGCACTTTTTACCCTAAATCTTTTAATTGATTCCTGTGTTGGATTTTTTTTATTCTAGTGTCATTGTAATCCTTACTTTTGTGCCTATTATTCTAAATTGGATGTGTTCTGTTTTGATGTTTTAACTTTGTTGTCACTGCTACACACTTTGAATTTTTTTCTAATCTAAGTCTGTCTGCTCTGTGCTTTAGCTACGGGGGAGGGAGGGTTGAACTCAGGCATAAATTTATGAAACTGTGTTTTAATGTAGCAAATTTGTAGTTTCACTTCTTGTGGTAGATTTCTTTCACTCTAAGCAATAACCTACTTTCAAAAAATGCAATCACTGTAATGAAACATGTTTATCTCTATCAATATGTTCATCTCCACAAAGCCAGGAACAATGTCTGTGAAATCTGTGTCCACTGCAAGTACATTGAAATGGTTGACTTCATAATATAGATTAGAGTGATGATACAAAGGGCCAGATGCAAGAAACGTGGCACTGCATCCAATACAACACCATTAGCCCTGAAGAAGTCGTAAGGGATGTAAACATTTCCCAAGACGAAACACGTGTTGGCTGGATGTGCAATCTACCTTTGATGTTCTGAATTTTTCCAATGAACTTTTGGATTCATCAGTGGACTCTAAAATTTGCTCTATGACACATGGACTTTTATGATATTGTCTATTCATCACATTATTCTGTACTTGGTTCTACAAGAGGGGAACCTCACTGTGTATTGTTCTTGTCTTGAGGTGGTCCATACCTCTAAGGGTAGGGTGTTTCCCTTATTTGGTTCCCCGGTCATAATATATAGTGCAATTTGACATCCTTAGCGCCGTATCTCCTCACTATACACCCCATTAATTTTCTCTTATAAATAATGGTGTGCCTCCTTTTAATGCCTGCTCTGTGCAGGCGTTAAAAAAGCCACAAAAAATGGTGAAAAGAAATCTTTTCGATTTCTTTGCGCCATTTTTCGGCCCCCCTAAATGGGGAATGCCCCACTTGCATACATTATGCCTGGCACAGCCACAATATGGTACGAGGGGTTAAAAAGTGGCGCAGTGCATGCATTGCACCATTTTTTAAAATATTGTGCAGCATTTTTGCCATAATATCACCACCTTTGCGTAAATAAAATTATGCTAATCTGGCGATATATGGCCCTAGGCCCGCTTAAATCAAGGCCAGTGTGTACATGGTGGAAGGTCGGGCACCCTAGGATGTATTCGCTAGCCATCAAAATTATGGGCATGAAGGGATTTGGGAATCTACTGTTTCCAAAGCACTTGGCAAATGCAGGACTGTATCTAATATTGCATGATAGCAGCCAATGACAGTTACAGAAGATTTTAGTAGTTTCTGAACAGTATACTTCAACATAACAGGCAACATCTTAAGTTAGTCCACCTAAAATATGAAATATAATTATGAGAGGCTCAGTAGTATAGCACGGTAAAGGAAAGGCATAAGAAAAGACAGCAACGGAGTGGACGTGAGAGAAAATAAATGTGTTATTCTATGCCTTTTTCTTCTGCTTACTTACTCATTCAAAAGATAGAATATTCGGGAGTGCAGAGCTTCTACTGGTGAGCTGTGAAGGCATGTGTTTATCAAACTCATGATTTCCCTGTAGCATAGTGCTCAAGAATCAATTAAAATATGCTGTAAGGAGGCATTTTTGATAAAGGGAGCCATTGTTATTTATTGGACTGGGATAAACCAACTATTTTCATTTAAAATCAGTTTCCATACACCGTGCCAGGAATGTTAATCAAAGTAGTCAGTGTTTTAAATGTGTATGAAGTAGAAAGAGGATCACTGTTCAGAGATAATTTGGGTAGAATACCATTACCAATTTAAAACCTATTTTTAAACTTTAACCCCAGCATTCTAACAATGGCAGTGAGCAGCCAACTTTACCAAATTCAGGAAGAGGGGAAAACTATGTATGTAAGATGAGCAGGTTGAAGGTTATGGATTCAGGCACAATACTTAGGAATTACATCTAGCTCAAAAGAAATAGGCACATTCACAAAGTGAAGAATTGCTTCAGTGCATAAAAGGAAACGAAGAAACAAAGACAGTGGGAGAACCAGCAAGAATGCTTTTAAAATTTAGAACCTGAAGATTTGAGGTACTGTGAGACTCCTAGAACATGCACTTTTTTCACTCAAAGGTAAATTATGGAACTTCACCCTTTCTGCAGGGTCATCCCTAAATATTTTGCCTTCACTACCCTATTTTCTGAACCCATTTCTATTGGTTTTTAGGAACCTGTGCGTTTCCTACAGCTAACCAGTGCTGAAATGCTTGTGCTCTCCCCTTTAAACATGGTAGAATTGGCTATTACCCAAATGGCACATTTAATTTCCTTATAAGACCCTAGTAAAGTGGTACCAAACGAGCCCAGGGCATGTAAATTAAATGAAAACCGTTTTTTTAAATACATATAAGACACTCTTAGGGTAGGTTCAATATAGTCCATAGGGCAGGGTGTACTGTATTTAGAAAATTTTACAGGTATTTTAACTTTTACAGTCCTGTAAGTGAAAAACCCTTACATTTGTTTTTCACTACTGCAAGACCCACCTCTCTCATACAATAACATGGGAGTGTCCTTATTACATTCAATACACTGTAATTTCCAAATTAGAATAGTTAACCAGTTAATGTTTGCTGTATTTAGAATTGTAATAACAAATCTTCCCTTATAGTAAAGCTGGATTTTGAATTACAATTTTGGAAATGCCACTTTTAGAAAGTTGTCATTTTCCTGCCTTAGTCATTTAGGGGCACATCAGCACAGTTTTCTTGAGTCGCCCCTGCCCCACTTAATGAAACCATGGGTGCATTTTATTTATAATACGGCACACCATGGCGCAAGTTAGGCCAATAGTGTCAACATTTTTTACACTAGTGGAACAAAGTGCCAGGAGGCCCATAGGTTAATATGGGTGCATCATTTTAACGCTTGCTCTGAGCACTCATTAAACTTGATGACAAAAATGGCACAGTGAAATCCTATAGATTTAACTGCGCCATTTTTGCAGGCCTCCTAAAGCCAGAGGCATAATGTGGCGCAGGCATAATGTGGCAGAAGAGGGTGCAGAATGGTGGAATGCATACATTGTGCCACTTTATAAATCTGGTGCAGCAAAAATGCCTTCCTAATGCTGCATTAGCATAAAAAAATTACAATAATGTGGTGCAAGGAGGCACTAAGGGCTTGTAAATCTGCCCCATAGTGCCTTCAGTCTGTCTCTGGGTCACATGTCTGGGTGCAGCTCAGCCACCCACAATAAAGGGTGCAGGTGTGCCTGGATGGATCATTATTGGCAAGGTGGGAGGGTGGAGTTTGGCTCAGCCTTCTTACACTTGAAAAAGGGTGCATCCTGCTACCACAGAAGGAGATGCATACTCACTATAGTTAGTTTGGAGCCAAGACAGAGGAGCAGAAAACCTGTGGATTTCAAAGGGCAAGCTCTAGAAAAATTTTCCACTTCAATGGAGGCACTTGGTACAAAGTGTGGACCTCAGACACCAACTCTTCAGTACATTTGTTGAACACTGGAGGCTCTGCCAGGAAAAAGGACTGCTGTGCTGTTGAAAGGAGTTCCACTATGCTGGACTGCTGTCCTCCTAGACTGCTGTTTTGCTGGACTGTTGCTTTTCTGGATTGCTGCCCTACTGCCCTCCTGTCCAATTTGGACCTTCATGTGGACTCCCAGAGTAGCTCCAAGGCTAGTCTGCTGTTTTCCTGTTCAAAGCCACAGTGCTATAACAGTCTCACAATCACCTGAACCGGCACCCAGATCCAGCTGGAGACAGCCTCTGGCCTCCAAGCAGTGTCCCTAAGGTCCTGGACACTTTGGGGGTCATTCTGACCCCGGCGGGCAGCGGGAGCCGCCCGCCTGGAGGGAACCGCCAGAATACCGCTGCGCGGTCAAAAGACCGCCGCGGGTATTCTGGGTTTCCCACTGGGCTGGCGGGCGACCGCCAAAAGGCCGCCCGCCAGCCCAGTGGGAAACACCCCTCCATGAGGATGCCGGCTCCAAATGGAGCCGGCGGAGTGGAGGATGTGCGACGGGTGCAGTAGCACCCGTCGCGAATTTCAGTGTCTGCTGAGCAGACACTGAAATTCAAAGTGGGGCCCTCTTACGGGGGCCCCTGCAGTGCCCATGCCATTGGCATGGGCACTGCAGGGGCCCCCAGGGGCCACACGACACCCCTCACCGCCATCCTGTTCCTGGCGGGCGGAACCGCCAGGAACAGGATGGCGGTGAAGGGGTCGGAATCCCCATGGCGGATTCCCATGGGCAGCGGAAAGTCGGCGGTACACCGCCGACTTTCCGTTTCTGGCCGCGGCTGTACCGCCGCGGTCAGAATGCCCGGCGGAGCACCGCCAGCCTGTTGCGCCGGGGTCAGAATGACCCCCTTTGTGTGGCCTCAGAGAGGCTGCAGTGACGTTTTTGGGCTCTACATGACTGCAAATAGGCTAGTTGGTCCTAAACCCTTGTCGCTCACACAGCTCCCCAACAAGACGCCCCGTCAAACCGACTCTTTATGCTACAGCAGTGATCGCTGTCAGAGAACACTATCGTGGAGCACTGGCACATCCTCTATGGATGACAACAGGATCTTTGCACTACAGCAACAATCTTCCGCGATGCAAGGCCTGCACTTCGCCATAGATCTATGACCATTCGTGATGCTTCTTTGTTCCTCAAGGCCCCGTCCACCATTAATAGGACTCTTTGTGATGGACTGAGAAGGTAGCTTTTCAAAAGAACTAACCTGGTCCTTGTATCTGACCTGTGCTCCATCACAGTTGTCCTGAACTTGTGACTTTTTCCCTAGTATCACACAGTCTTTAGGGAGCTATTTGTACTTAAATCATTAACATTACATATTTTCGGATCTACTGATTGGATTTTGGTCATTTTGATCTTGAGTATTTATTACATTTTGCCCTATCTTTCTAAATTGGTGTGAAATCTTTGTTCACTTCATTACTGTCTGAAGTGCTGCATAAATACCTTATACATTGAGTCTAAGTTACGCTTTGTGTCAAACTACAAAAGTTTTGAGAATGGGTTAATTTGAGGTGTGCTTGTGCCTCACCCTGACAAGGACTGTAGTTGCTGCATGAGTAGGATTTGACCCCCCTCAACCAGAAACCCATTTTCTCAAAGGTTCTCCAAACCTGCTCTACTTTAATCTGAACATCAGGATCCTGGCTCTTTACAGCAGAGTTGCTGTACCTTTATGGGAATAGAACCAGCAACACTTCAAGAAGTACGTGATCTAAGATGTTGTGCACCTGCATTCTGTCTTTCCATTTCAAGCACTGTCTTTATTGAAAAAAGTTTATTTCTGGATTCTTGTAATGTGCATTCCTTATTTTGGTTTCATGATATGGGTGAGATTAGCCTTCACACATTCCTTTTTTGTCATACTTATGTTCAAGAATGCATATTACAATGTTTTGATGTTAGTAATAAATTAGACAGGCAAACTAGGTTATTCAGACAATCTGATATCTCAATGTGATTATAACAATTTGTTTAAAGACTAAAAGTAGGCAACCAGGCACCCTTTCTTTCCCCCCATAGCCCCAACAGTCAAAGGGAAGCACATGTTATACCACACATTTATATGGTATATTGTCCTTGTAAATCCTGTGTTACATCAAGTGTTAATTCAATGTGTAATTTTATTGACATTTATTTATTTTCTACCTTTATTTCATGTGCTAATAATGTTTATTAAACACTTTTTTTTATATAAGTTCTGACTGTTTATGTTATGTGGAATGATGCTGCAATCTGAGAAACATTACTCTTCTGTTGTTTTTATGATTGGTGTTTGGTCACCCGCATCTGGTATTCCAGCATAATTTTCCAACACTAATATTTGCAACTGAACCAGTATGTATTTACATTTTAGCTTTTTTAGATTTGTATACATTTGCTCAGTTAGCTCAAACTCCTAATTTTTGTTTTTGTAGGAAAATTCCCCGTTTCACATGGGCAGCGTTAGTTTTGGACTAATGCTTCTGTTTTTGTGTCTCTTGGCACTGGGACTCTGTTAACCAGGCCCCAAAGGGTGCATAATATATAAAAAAAGAATATGTAAAAGTGTAATGTTAAACATGTTCTTATAGACACAATGACCTGACAGATATTTTCACTTTAGGAGGGTTAGCTGTTCCATAGGAGAGCATTGTTATTAAATGAAACTAATGTTAACTGCACCTAGGAACCAGATAAAAAGTGAATGCCTGGACTTTTTAAAATATTTATTACAAATCCAATTCATACGAAAAGTCAGATTTGTAGTAAATAGTTTTCCAAAGGCACTCTTAGGTCTCTTTTAACCTGACTAAAGACTCTAGAAGTCCATTTGCCTTAGCTTCCAACTGTCAACCAGGAGCTGTATAGCTCATTGATGAGGTATCAAATGGCTCTCAAAGCTGGGACAAAGGTCTTGCATGTAAAAAGGTCAAGAAGGTCTGGGTTTTTTTTCCCATCCCTTTGCATATCTTCAAAAGATACATACCCTGGCACTGGCAGACGTAGCTCATACTAGCGCCTGCCTCCCTTTTGTCTTCCTAGCCAGCTCGGCTCCAATCCTAGAGGGAGAGAAGTTGCCCCAAGAGCTTGTTTTGAATAACTACAAAGGAGGGTTTGCTCATTAAAGGCCATACTTCGGTGGTCGGTACAGAGCTCTGAAGAGCGGAAAAAGGTATCGGCCAAGTTGGAATGAGGTAGAGAGGGCCACAATGAAATTTTCTGCAAGAGTGGATAGGGTTTCAGCTGGGACCTTTTTCGCTCTTGGTTAGGAAGGGCTCAGAATTCTCCAACATCCAAAAACCAGTGCCTGGTAAAAATGTGACACCACTCTGTACCTTCTTCAGAATACTTCTAGACCTGTGAGAAGAAGAATTTACTCTGCTGTTGAAAGCTATGAGGAGAGCCCTAAGGGCTGGACCTCCTTCTACTTGCACCCAGGGCAATGAAGTTGACTCTAAGGGTCTGGTGGCTGACATCTTGTTAACCTACAGGAACACAAAAGCTGCATGAAGCCCAATTTTCTTAATGAGACCAGCTGACCAATTTCAACTAGACCTGTCATGGACCCTGCTGATGACTTATGTTGGAGTGTTCCCTAGCCTCCTAAGTGGTGCCCCCGAGGACTTGGATCCTTGACTGGTGTTAGAGTGTACTCCACCTGTCCCCAAAGTGGAAGAAGCAGATCTTATAATCTTTTTGCTAACTTTCTGATAGAGAACAGATGGTGGCGGGGGTCACAGCCGAAGCATCAGCCATTGATGTCAAATTGCTGATCTGCCTCAACTTGTCAGCTTGCCATGCTAAAGATGATCCAACTTCAAGAAAGTCTGAACGTAGTAGGCTTCAAGCAGTACCCAATCAACATCCAAGCCTTCCTGGGCATGGATTTCAGACTTTATATACACACAGAGCTTTCCTGCCTTCATTGACAACTGCACTGGGATCCTCCTCTCCAGCAACCCATTCTCTTTGAGCTCCACTTCAGCTTGCAGGTTGCCCCACTGATGGCTCATTGATGATCACTTTTTCACTCTGAAAGCGTCTAACTCAGAAGGTACACTTTCCAACAGGGTGGCCTAGTCCCTCTGTCTGACCAGTGAGCCATCATGGTCAGCCATAACTTTTGATTTTGACCCGGCCTAGCATGACCACATACATGCTGCTGGCTCTTTGTGCTTTTTGGTGCAATTATTATTTAAAACTTTAAAAGTATATCTCTGATTTTCCTTTTGGGATGTTTATTATTTTGGTTTCATTTTGTTCACTAAAATATTCTCCATTTATATAAATTGGAGTGGCATTTTTACTGTTTTGTGGTTTTACCTTTTTAAGTCTTTTGGTGCTTCTAAATGATTTTCATAAGTTAAGCCTGTCTGCTCTGTGTCATAGCAATTAAGGGTTGATCTTGCTGACATTTTAAGTGGCTCTAACAAAGATAGGGGTGGAATTCTGAACAAATCTGCAGGATTCCATGGAGTAAAATTCCATGTTTTTCAGCCACCCCTGGGTGAAACTCATCTTAAGCAAAACCACAATCCTTGTCAGAGTGAACCACCAAAAGCCAGTAAATTAACCTGTTCTTCACCTTCAGGTAGCCCGGCACAAAATCAGTCATGCTTAACTTTGGGGAACTGTATAAAGTATGCAGCACCTAAATAGAAATAATGTGGGAAAATAATATAGGAAATATCCCTCACCAATTAAAAATGTTACATTTTAAACTGAAGCTTGAGGAAAGCGCTAGCTAGGTTATGAAATCTAGCTGCATGAGACCATTGCAAAGTTGAAAGTTATGGCTGACCGTGATGGAGCACGGTTCAGATGCAAGAAATGGATTGGGCCTTACTTTCAAACCTAGAAGAAGTTTTGAAGGAAAAGTTCTGAGAAGGTATATTTCAGCAGGGCAAAGCTGCAAGCAGTGTCTAAGGAAGAGGTGTTGTTTTTGGGGACCCACTGTACGAAGGTATGATGAATATTTATATGTTCAGACTTAGGGCCTGATTTAGAACTCAGCAGAAGGGTTACTCCATCACAATGGTGACGGACATCCTGTCCCTCAAATTCTAAATCCCACCAAATATACTGGAATGTATATTTCAGCAGACAGGATATCTGTCAGCTGTTATGACAGAGTAATCCATCCGCTGATTTCTAAATCACGTCCTAATTCTCTTTTATGGTAGTCAAACACCTCTAGCAGGATGAAGTTGTAGGCTATAGCTGAGAAGGGTTCCACAGAGCCGGATACCCCTTCTGGTAGGAGCTGCTGAACTGGATTTGCTGCTTTGAAGAAGAAAGTAATAGGAGCTGACATAAAGTCAAGCCAGTTGGTGATGCACCTTTGGCAGATCAGTGAGCAGGTAGGTCCCAGTCCCCTCTGGAGTTTTTGGAGCCCTTTTGGCAGAACATGATTTCAGTCCCAGGTTGGATTTAGGCAACCTGGGCATGTTCAGCACCATTTCCAAATGTCCCAGTTCGGATGAGCACCACTTAGAGGGTGAGAGCTCACTAAGGTCTGGTCCAGGAGCAGATTCAAGATGGTTGAAGCCTTTTTCTGTCATTGAGGTTCTGATCAGGAGCCTAGCTATCTTGCCCTTCGAGACACTCTGGAAGTCTTGAGATCAAGCATGAAAGCAAGTCTCAGACAGCAGGGTAGTCATCTAGGGGCACAAGGCAGGCATCAGGCAGCAGGGTAGTCATCTTGGTTTGGCAGGGCAGTCCTCTGAAGGACACAGCAGCCCACAGGCAGCAGGGCAGCCCTCTGAGAGTCCTTTTGCAGGTCCAGAGGTAAATTGAAACATGGTTCTGAGGGTCCTATTTTTATACATAGTATCAGATTAGCTGTAGGAGAAGCTTCTGCCCCCTCCCCCTTGAGAAAGTGTCTGGAATTTCATGTCTCCCTGCCAAGGTCCCAGTTTGTCTTGGGGCACAATAGGCTATTGTGAAGTCCTTTGTGTATGAGGCAGGGGCTGTGTACAGCTCCTGCTCCCAGCCTGATTTGGATGGCCCATTTTGCAAATTAACTCCTATTGTTGTGTGTGAGGAATATATAAAAGCTATCTACACCTAGTAACGTGACACAGGAAAAAGGTTGCAGGCACCAAATGATTAGGACAAGAAAATTCCCTAGTAAGAGGTTTGTTTTGCATGTCAAACTGTCAGATTAAAACTGCATACAGGCTTCAGTGGCACACCTGGGACATGTTTTAAAAGGCTGCTTAAGTGGGTGGAAAATCTAATGCTGCAGGCACACTTGTAGCATTTAATTTAACAGCCCAGGTTATATGATGTACCACACTACTAAGGACTTAGACTAAAATTAAATATGCCATTCAGGAATAAGGTAATTTTACTATGTTTTAGGAAGTGAGAGCAAGCACTTTAGCACTGGTTAACAGTGGTAAAGTGTCTAGTTATAAGGCCAACAAAGACAAATTCGGTAACACAGGAGATGAGAAGGTAAAGATTTGGACAACGAACACCCTAAGGCTGTCGGGTCTAACTAGACACCTTTGTGAAGTTGCAAAATGGCAAAATATGGAGATTTAGTATTATTCTTTTTGTTATGAAGATCAGCAGGTTCATGATGGCTTTATATGCTTGCACACACATGTACACACACACATGCACAAGTATATATATATGTGTATATATATATATATATAAATATATATATATATATATATATATATATATATATATATATATATATATATTCATAAGACGCTCCAACACAGCGGTCCTGGACCGGCTCCGAAATGCCCAAAATATCTTCCAACACTCCCTTCAAATAATAGGAGAACCAGGACACCTCATGATTTGCTGAATAAACTGGATTTTTGTATATCCGAGGTGTCCTGGTTCTCCTTATATTTGAAGGGAGTGTTGGAAGATATATATATATATATATATATATATATATATATATATATATATATATATATATATCTCCCCATGCCAATGATCTTTCACATCGCACACATGTAGTCTTTTATAAGCTTCTGAACTTCAATTATTCCATGCAACAGGATGCCACAGGATAATCCTCTGTACTCTCCACCACAGGATGTCGATGCTACATGCCTTCCTCCAGACAAGTCTCTGCCTCACAATCACTGTGTTTAAAATCATGTTGTCCCTCTTCTTTGTTTACTTCCCCAATCCCTCAAAATATTGTCTAGATTCACTGTCTAAAGGGAACGTCACATTAGAATGTCAATCAGTCATTTCTCACAATTGTAGTTTCAGATTTACTCTTATCTTACATATAATTTCATTATTCAACATATCTCCAAAATGGCCTAAGGGTGGCACTGAACTGTGTGTTCCATAATCATAATATATGACAGAAATAAAAAGAAAATTCACATTTACCTCCACAAGGACTACCCATATTCATCCCATGAGATTCCTATTGTAATGCACATTCCTATTTTTTCAGATATCTATTTCCCATATTGCCTTCATGGTGTATCCTATAACCCCAGCGGTTAGTAAACTGCTTAGTGCAAACTGTTGTACTGTAATTGCATATTCATCAGTGTTCTACACTGTTGTTTAAACCTAATTAGTGTCCAACAAATAAATGTCTGATTCTAAACACTGATAATATACTGTCAACGTGCATATTTCATACCTAGGCACACATAATGCACACAAATATACTGTTTTATTTATATTCTGGTAAACCATCTCCAGGAGACTGGCTGATTCTGTAACCAAGGCAGTGCAAACCAATTCTGCCTCCTATTTCAAATCAGATATAATAAATGTAAACACCAATTCAGTAATATGAAAACTCATGATTTGTCATAGTCATTGATCAATGGCTACCCCTAAGTTGAACAGAGATACATAATCTATCGGAACAGTTATGGAAAAATGCATAATGTGACAAGGGCAGGGCAAACTATTGTATTCTAATCTCATAATACTCCCGATGATCTCATCTCTATTTCTCCCCATCTCATATGACTGGAATGTGACTTTCTTGTATCAATTATTCTGAGCAATAGAACAGATAGAAGTAAACAAGGTCACCATATTTCATAATGTATAATAGCTAACATTTCCTCTCCCAGCTGTAATTGTATCTCATGTACCGTATCTTGCCAAGTCATTCCCCCTACATACCTCCACAATGTTTCCTAGATAGTACAGACAACCATATACTGGTGAGTCCCTGTATTCAACATCTCATGCATCTATTGCTCCCAAATGTTGCAATCCTTATAATCATGTCCAACAGCCACAGACCTCTTTGGGACATGGGAAGGGGACAACCTAAAATTTCTAACATCACATCTTTCATTTATTTGTATAAGTGACAATTTTCTTTATCTAAAGTGCTCAACCTAAAGCAGCATATTACTCACTCCAAAGAGTTTTTTATGTGACCAAGGATCAGGACTGGATCACTGTGCTCAAACTTACAATCATATCAACTAAATCAATTCTTCCAGCAGCATATTCTGAACTAAAGTGCAAGACCCTTTCAAAAAGTGGAGCTTCACATTTTTTATATACTTGCACATCCATGTTGTCTACATATCTTGGGCTGAAATAAATTATATATAGCTTGTTCCATTACTGATATTTTTGATACTTTGAGGCCCCACCCTACATGATATATTCTGGTCTATGTGGTTTTGGGGGATACCAAATTTACATCTCACCCCCCATTTCCCCAACACAGGGTCCATGCCAATTCATCTTTATATGGACGTGCATCTCAGCATCAAGATTGTGTCCCCATGGTCTTTCAGGTCCCAATAACATTATCATCTTGGGCTCTGTTTTCCTTAAATTCTCGATCACCTCTCCTAGGGTCAATCTTGTATGTTTAATGCCATAAAACTCCAAACTACTATAGTCGCCATTATGGACAACCCAGAATTGTTTTGCCATTGGATACGATCTGTCATGATTCTTAATGGCTCTCAGATGCTACAGAAAACAAACTTTAAGTTTCTGAATACTACTCCCTATATATAATGTGCATGTCAGGAGTGTGGTATAGTTACCTTATGGCACAAGTTATAGTTACTTGAGTTAACTCTAACTATAACAGGTGAATTTCTATGGATTTGTATGTTTAAAATGTGAGCTTAACTGTAATGTCCCTGTAACCTTTGGGTTTTTAAGTGAATTTCTCTGTTTTAAAAACAATTCTAATTCCTAACAATAACGTTCCTGTAACCTTTGTTTTTTTCAGGGAAAGTCTTTACCCATACGTTAATCTAACCACTGCCGTGCCCGGCCAAGCCTCCATAACCACCCCACCTTGCTGGTGCATGGCTTTTGACCACGAAAGGCAGGGTGGCTGCAGGGCCAGTTCCTGCAGCTAAACTCTCTAACCACCCAACCCCAGGTTGTGCACAGTCTTTGGCCATACACAGCGGGCCCTCCTCACATGGCCAATTTTATCCCCATGCACCCAATTCCCTGGGATCCTGTACAGTTCTATGGGGGCCTATCTCAGCCCCGGAGTCTCCATCCTCCAAGGCCTGGCCCTCAATAAATGGAGGAGGGTGACCATGCTGCCCCTCTCCCCTGGCTGATTTAGGCCCTGGGGACCCCAGCCCCTGTGCCCGGCTTTCTAAAATATGTTTTTGGATGAGGAAGGGCCCTCTGCTGGCCGGTTTTGGTCCGGGAATCCCATTCCTGGGGCCTGATGTTAATATTTTTTCATTTTGGGGGGATGCACTTCCACCCTCCCCTTGCCGATCTCAGCCCTGGGAATCCCATAACCCAGGGCAAAGCCTTCTAAATATTTTTTTCTGAGGTGGGTTGCCACGCTGCTCCCCTCTCTTGGGCAATTTAAACTCAGGGGACCCCATATACTGGGCCTGGCCCTCTGAAATATTTTTTTGAGGGGGGCATGAGGCCCAGCTCCCCCCGCCAATTTTGGCCCCGGAATGCCTTCCCTCAGGGGCATAATTATTTATATTTATCTTTTGGGGAAAGGGGACAGTGTGGTCCCCCTCCCCAGGCCAATCTCAGTCCCGAGGAGCCCACCCCCAGGGGCCCAGCCTAAACCTATCACTTCTTTTAGTTGGGGCAGGCCACTTGGCCCCCCTCCCTAGCCTGATCTCGGCCCCAGGGACCCCATCCCGCGAGGCCTGGCCAAGTCATCTGTTTCCCTCCAGGGCACCCAGTCAAAATGGTTAAGGACCATGGGGGGACTGAAAGCCCCTGCAGTTCCAGCCAGCTCCCTGCCTCATGCAGTAGCTGATATTGCTGTCACAGAAAGGGAGCTGCTAAAGATGCAGCTCTCTCTATTTAAGAGCAATAGTTACCTCTGTTTCCCTGCCTGCATATCTGCGGGGCTGAGTGGCCTCCCTCCAACCTATTTGGCCCTGGGGAGATGGTGGTCTATGACAGACCCCTTTCATTATTTAAATCCTGTGTCAGTGGGTGGGGGGTCCCTGGGGCTGCAGGGGGACCACTCTCCCCCCGCATTCATTTTCAATTAAGTCCTGGGGAGGTAGCAGTCACCAACTCTGCAGGGGGCCGTGTGCCCCACACTAAATTTCAATTAAGCCCTGGTGAGGTGGTGGTTCTTGGGGCAGTGTGGTGGCTGCTTGGCCCCCCCACATTCCAAATTTCATTCACCTGGGGGAGGTTCTGGATTTATTCACACAAAACCATAGAATTTCGTCAGTTATAGTTAGAGGGTTTTCGGATAACTATAACTCGTACCCTAAAGTAACTATAACTCATGCCACCACCATGCAAAGTTTCTTCTACAATAATTTGACTGCTAATGTTTCATTGATATTTGTATTGATGTTATAAAAGTTGTCATGAGTGCTGTAATATCTGGGCTAATTAGCAGTGCATTGTGAGAGCACGAGTTATAGTTACTTGGAATAACTAAATATAGCTGCTGAATTTCTATGGTTTTGTGTAAATGAAGTCAGAACCTAATTATAAAGTCCCTGTAACCTTTGATTTTTTAAGTGATTTTCTATGTTTTTTTAATTCTTTTTCCTAACTATAAAGCTCTTGTAACCTTTGTTTTTTGCAGTGAATTTCTATGCTTTTTTAACAAAGTAATTTTGATTACTATACATCAATCCAACTAGTGACGTGCACACCCTTTCACCGTGCATGGTGGGGGTTGGCTGCAGGGCCTGTCTCTCTGAGTGCTAGAATAGGTGTGAAAGGGTGAATCTGGGTGTGAGAGTGGGTATGTGAGTGTCTGGCCAGGTGTGAGAGTGAGTGTGAAAGGGTATATGTGGTTGTGAGAGTGAGTGAGAGTGTCTGGGTGTAGAGAAGCTGTGAGAGGGTGACTGGGTGTGAGAGTGGGAGTTAAAGCATCTCTGTGAGTGAGTGTGTGAGTGTCTGTGTGGGTCTGTGAGTGTGTGTGTGAGAGCCTGAGTGGGTCTGTAAGTTGATGGGTGAGCCTGAGTGGGTTTGTGAGTGGTGCATGAGTGTCTGAGTACATCTGTGAGTGAGTGTGTGAGTGTGTCTGTAGATGTGTCAGTAGATGTGTGAGTTATTCAGTCACAAAGGAATCTCACCTGCCCTTTCATCGAACAGAGTCCACAGTTTTGCACAAAATATCTACCCAAGTGGAGTTCTTTCTGCTTCCTTGGGTAAATGTCAAGTACATATTCTACACTACAGCTTCGTAATGGAGCACAGGAAAATGTCAGCAGTGACCTTGTGAGCGTTTTGGCAATATGATTGTTTCTGGTGCACCTTTATCTAGAAGTATGTGATAACAGCAATCCTTGTATAGGGAGGCCAACAAGACTACAAAGACAGAAATCTCCACCAAACCAGGTGATTCCTATATCAATATGACCTAAGTGCTTCTTTGTTTTGTGGAGATGTCCTCATATCCCTGAGCATCAAGAGTGTGTCACCAAAACTGGCAGCAAACACATTGGGGCGGCGTTTGGTGAGCTGTCCATAAATCCTGGTAATAGGCAGGAAGACCTTTGCATACTACTAAAGTGGATGGTACAGGGCTAACCGGGCAGAGCTTCAAGGTAATTTGTATACTTGTAGCAATTTAAAGGGAGACTCATGGACTCTGCTACTGCAAGGAGAAGACAAGAAAGAACCCACTTGTCACAGTCACATAAAGATTGTGCTTCAATAGATTAATGATTCATTCACCTCCACAAAGGATTTCAGATTGTCTTTCAATATGGAATTGCCAAAAAAACATGCATGCTTTGCCTTCGCAAACCCAGGCATTGGATAAATTTGTCCTTCACAGAAGTGGACCTTCAGCAGGGGCACCTGCTATGTTTATATTTGTAAGTGCTTCTTGGTGAAGTTGAATTTCTGTAAAATGAGCATCAGTGTCAGCATAGCCCTGGGGACCCATCCCCCGGGGCCAGCCCACAACTTATTGGGAGAGGGGGGCCACTCATCCCCTCTCTGGGCTGATCTCAGCCCTGGGGGCACTATCTCCTGGGGCCCTGCCCTCATTCAATAGGGGAGGTGACCCACGCTGCCCCCTCTCCCTGGGCTGATTTTGGCCCTAGGGACCACAAGGGCATTGCCATGTCTCCTGGGTGCCCCACAGGGCACCCAGTGTGCATTGGAACTGCAGATAGAGCCTCAATGACCCCATGGTCCCAGCTGACCCCCCACCTCCTGCCTGAGCCAGCTTTGCTATTGCACACAGGGAGCTGCTAACCATGCAGCTCCCTGTGTGCAAGATTAATCATTTCATCTCTTTCCCTGACTCCATCTCTGTGGGCAGGGAAAGAGATGAACCCCCCCCCCTTCCAGCAGAGGAGAGCACTTTGACAACTTTCACCTACTGGAATTCGAGTGCTTGCTCTGACTTGGTGGCAGCAATTAAAGCTCCTGCCAAGTCAGAACAAACAGCTATGTCCTGGGGATGGGCACCACAGGACATAGCAGGAGCCATCCCTGGGGGTGGTGGTCCCCAGGTCATTTATTGGATCCATGAGGGGGGCTATGCAAACCCTCCAATATTTACCTTTGGGTGGTAGTGCCTGGGGCCAGAGTATGCGACAGACCCCCTTCATTATTTTTATTTCAGCACCAGGGAGGTGGTGGTCCCTGAGGTTACGGGGTCTGCATGAGTCCCCCACATTAATTTCACATTCAGCCCCAGGGTGATGGTGATCCCCAGGGCTGTGGGGGAGGCCGTACAGGCCTCCCCCATTACAAATTACTGTTTGGCCCCAGGGAGGTGGCGCTCCCTGAGACTTTGAAAAACCCTAAGAGGGAGCCTCAAGTGTTCCCTCCCTTTTTCACTCCCCATTGCCCCTGGGACCTGGCCCACCCAGGAGCAAAGAAAAGGACAAGCACAGGAGTCCACAGATTTTTCTGAGATTGAAAAAAAAAGAAAATGCTTCTGAGCCCTGGTGTGGTTCCTAAGGGACCCCTAGACCAAGACTAAAGGCTCAGAGACATTACCTTGACCCTTTTCTTTATTTACATTTTTTTTTGTGGAACTCAGCTGAAACCGAGTTCCAAGATGACTGGCAAAACATCCTTGTTGAAGTGTTTGCAGCCAACCAGATTTCAGCACAGGAAAAGTTGGATCTGTGGTGGATCTGCAGAGAATCTGCGTCCTTAGATGTATATATTTTTTAAACCCTGATATCTCAAAAAAAACTGAAAGGTTTTACACCCAATCACAAATGGCACGCTTTATGGACCAAGAGCTAGCTCCAAATGTGGTGTCATCGGTTCGGGCTGTAGTTGTGTTCAAAATTCCTATGGGAAAATGCATGTGGAAAACATATTTTGGGACACCCCCTTTCTCTCAGCCCCCACTTGAATGATCACCCCGAAACTTTCAAGACAGTAGCTTAACAGACTGTTGTATTATTTTTGTAAGTTTGTCAAGTGGCACCAAAGTTATTGGCAAAACAAAACTAGGTCCTATCAAAACTAGGTCCTAACTATAACTATCTATTGGCAACCGCCAGTAGTATATATGTATATTTATTACCTAATGGCACCATTTTTAACATAGACAGAGTGTTTTTATATTCTGCTAATAACTTTGGCGCTGCTTGACTTATCTTCACGAAAGTTAAAAAATGCATACATAGGTTACTTGGCTGTTAACGGTTCAACAAGGGGGTGTTGGCAGCCATTTAGGGACTCAGCTTCAGCCGAGTCCAAAGGAAAAACACAAAAAAAGAAAAGGGGCCAGGGTAGGAATCCTCTGATTCCTCTAAGAATAAAAAAAAATATTGGTTTCTTGCGTTTCTCAGTTATTTTGCCCCTGGACAGGCCAGGTCTTGCGGGCATTGCTACTGTATTATTGAAGGGGTACAGGGGGCCTATTAAAGCCCAGAAGACTGCCACCTATGTGGGTCATAAACAACAAAATATATAGGGGGGAATGAGCAGACCCACCCGGGCCCCGGGGACTGTAACCACCACAGGACATAATCAACAAAAGATGCTGGGGGCTGCATGGATCCTCTTTGGCCCCAGGGATGCCACCTCCCCACAACATAATAACAAAATGTGTGGGGGTCTCTGTGGGCCCCCCTCACCCCAGGGACTGCCACCTCCCTGAGACATAAAGAATAAAGCATGCAACGGGCCGCATGGACCCCCAGGGTCCCAGGGACCACCTTTTCCCCAGCGAATAATCAATTAGAGGTCAGCGGGTTGCACAGACCCCCCCAGACACCAGGGACACCCACCTCCCTGAGGCACAAAGAATAAGAGATGCAGGGCCATGTGTGCCCTCCCTTGCCCCAGGGACCACCACCTCCCTGGAGGATAAAGAATATAAAATGCAGGTTGGCCTCAAGGGCCCTCCTGGGCCCCGGGTCATAATCAATAAAATGTGTGTGGGGTGTCATGCGGACCACCCCTGGTCCCAGACACCGCCACCTCCCTAGTGCATAAAGAATAAAAGATGCAGGGGCCACACAGACCCCAGTGCCCCAGGGACCACCAACTCTCCAGGGCATCATATAAAACCAAATAGGGGGTCCTGCAGACCCCAGGGACTACCACCGTCCCAGGGCAATGAAATTGATTAAGAAGGGAGTCCACACATAATGGTTTGGAAGAGAGAGAGATTGTTTGTGTAATGGTCTCTCCATACAGTGACTTCAAAGCATCACACCAGCAAGATGTTTGGTATGAATGTTATAGTTATGTTTTGATGCACACCACAACAGAGTCCCTTCTGGCCTACTGTTAAAGCTCTTGGACTGTCACTCAGAAGGTTCAAATCCAGGTGTCTCATGGCAATGTGGCTGTTTATTTACTCATGTTTTTTAAATTAAACATTGCTAGTGATGGAACATTTATGTATATTTGGCTTCAAAATATTTGCGTTTAAATGTCACAGATATGTCCGGACGATGCACAGTAATTAGTCACCTGCAGCCTAGTGGTTAATGTATCAGACCCTTCCACAGAGGTTTGAGGGTTCCAGTCTAGGTGTATCAGTTATCCTTTCTTAGCTTTAAATTATTTTCAACTTCAAATATTTACGGTACATACAGAAAGAGGATCTCTCTCTTTTTACTTGTCGAATACACTTTTTTGTCAATACGTCAGAAGGTTTCTGATTGTAAGTGGTGCGGGGTTGGTTGGTTATAGAGGCCAAAGGCCTTGCGCGGCAGTGTTAGGATTAACATATAGGGGGTGATTCTGACCCCGGCGGTACAAGACCGCCGGGGCCAGGGTCGGCGGGAGCACTGCCGACAGGCCGGCGGTGCCCCGCAGGGCATTCTGACCGCGGCGGTTCGGCCGCGGTCAGAAGAGGCAAACCAGCGGTCTCCCGCTGGTTTACCTCTGCCCTTAGAATCCCCCATGGCGGCGCAGCTTGCTGCGCCGCCATGGGGGATTCTGACACCCCCTACCGCCATCCTGTTCCTGGCGGTAGGGGGTGCCACGGGGCAATGGCATGGGCACGGCAGGGGCCCCCGTAAGAGGGCCCCGCAAAGTATTTCAGTGTCTGCTAAGCAGACACTGAAATACGCGACGGGTGCAACTGCACCCGTCGCACCCCTGCAACTCCGCCGGCTCAATTCTGAGCCGGCGTCCTCGTTGCAGGGGCATTTCCTCTGGGCCGGCGGGCGCTCTTTTGGAGAGCGCCCGCCGGCCCAGAGGAAATGTCTAAATGGCCGCCGCGGTCTTTTGACCGCGGTGCGGTCATTCAGCGGCGGTACCTTGGCGGACGGCCTCCGCCGTCCGCCAGGGTCATAATCAGGCCCATAGTAATTAAAATGAATCTACGTTAAAAAAACATAGAAATTCACTCAAATTATAGTTACCTTAGGGCATGAGCTATATTTACTTGAAATATCCCTAACAGGTGAATCTCTATGGTATTGTGCATGTAAAATCTGAACCTAACTATAATGTCCTTGTAACCTTTGTTTTTTTAGTGGTATATATATATATATATATATATATCTATATACATATACATAGATATATGTATATATATATTTTTTTTCACTGAAAAAAGCAAAGGTTACAGAGAAGTTATAGTTAGTTTCTGAATTTACTCATACATACAAAAACATAGAAATTCAGCAGTTATAATTCTTTCAATTAACAAAAACTTGCACCCTAAGGTAACTATAACTCATGCCTTCACCATGCATGGTTGTCTCCTCAATAATTTTATTGCAAATGTTGCAGTGAGAATACGAAAGATGGCATAGAATATGTCATCAATGATATAATGTGTTGAGTAATTAGCTGTGCATGGCGAAGGCGCAAGTTATAGCTACCTTAGGGTGCGAGTTTTCATTACTTGTACAGCAAAATCTTCAAGCATAGGATTGGCCCAGTGCCATCCTTTCCAAGCTGTAAAATGCCAAAAGCCTTTCACTACTTGAGGCACAGTATTACAGATTTGGACTGGTAAAATATCATCCAAGCCAACCTGGCATGAGCAAAAGCAACCCCTGACATGTGTTTCGAGGTTATCACATCTCTTCAAAGAGGTTTAGCTTTGTCCAGACACAAGGGAGCATCTAGTATAAGTCAAAACAACACACTAGCAGGGTTACAGTGACGCATACATTATGCAAAACAAAAGAGACAACTCTGGCTGGTTCCCAAGTTTAGGTACTCAGCAGCTCCAGTAAGGAGCACCCTGCAACACAAGTGACAAATCTAGAAAGAGAAAGAGAGTGGACAGTAATGTGCTGTATTCAACATTATAAGGTGAACAAACTGCTGCCTAGCACTGATGCAGGCACTGTTACACCACGGGCCACAGAAAACCAGCTGTCTTTGACCAGAGGACCTTCTTAAATTTTAAAGGATGGGGGAGAAGCATTGAAAGCAACAGACATGTTGTGGGTATTTGAAACAAACTACACTTACCACACTAAAGATTTTCAGAAAAGTGACTCATTTCCCGCTTCCTATATAGGCTTCAGGTAAAAATAATATCCCAGTGTTTTTTGCTACAATATAGAAATATGGCAGCGCCTTGTGCCACTTTTTTCGAATCATTCACTCTGTCCCAAAATGTTTCCCAACATTGCCCATCCTGCTGCAGAAAACATGGAATTCTCAGAACGTTCGTTTTTTAAATGCAAATGGGAAAACAGCATATTTACTCTTGAATCTGATAACACTCAACTTTACAAAATCTTTGAAAAAATCCAGTTTACTTACCAAATGTCATAAGTGAAGAAATGTAGCTTTCAAACAGAGATGTATGACATTTTTGTACTTGTAGTTAAACACAGCATCTGCCAAATACGAATGCACAGCATACCTTATATTTTTTATTTCCTTCTAAATAATGATAAGGAAATCCAGCATTATCCTTTTACTTTCCTCCTTCTTGCTTATTATGTGGGTTAATCTCCTTGATACAGCACTATTTCAGACTTAATTTCCCAAATTTCAAAGTGAACACTTTACATTTCAAAACTGTATATTTGTTATATTTTTTTAAAGCAAACCAATTTTATTTGATAAATTAAAGCTGAGTTTATTGCCAATATTTTTCTTAAAGATTATTTTAGACTTTCGGGGATTAGTTATTTTGTCACAAACTCTATGGATATCCTATCTGACTTATTACAAGTGCATCATATCCTATAACACGTATAATAGGGCAGAATGGATATTCCTTACATTGTGATGGAGTAACCCTCTGCCAAACTCTAAATCAGGCCCAATGCATACGATTCTAAGGAATCTAAGGAATTTGTTCTTATAGCTCTTATGACAACACAGTAAAGGCTTGCTGGTTTCTTTTATTAATGACCCTTGTATAAAGCGGAAACACCACATGAATACTCATGATGTCTGACTCTCTCAAGTATACCATCTCAACTGTTGTTGTAACAGCCATTCTCAAGATGTTTCTATTGAGTCACGAACATTTATCAGGCCATAGCCCTGACAGTAGCCAGGTAAGGTACACAGTCAAAGTTGTAAATTCACAAAAGCATATTTTAGTACAGGTTGTAGTACTACAGGAGTATTCCCTTATGTAGTCTTACATGCCTCTGCAAATTGGCCCAAAAATACCCACATTTCTATAAGAAAAGAGCAAAGAGGGAGCAGTTGTTTCTATTTTTACTAATTTTGTATCAATATTACCTGTTTATTCCAATTTTAGATTTATTAGAGTAAATTCACAAAGGCTTATACATTAAAAAGTAAAATAGGCATGCTAATTTACGTAATCCAAAATGCATCTGTGAATATAACCCATGGTCTTTTTGTCTTATGCCTAATGAACTTCTTGGTTCAATGAGTTTCTAATTCTTAGGTTGATAATGAGAGTGCTGTTTGTTTTCTAGTTATGTTCCTCTTAAATGTATTGTGACCACAGCAATGATGGGAAATCTCTTAACTCTGGTTAGCCATATGTTTTGGCCACTTTCAAATATTTGTTTCTACTTCTGATAGATTATTTTCATCTGAATGATCTTTTCTCCATTTCTTAGAAAAAGTGATCTTATAATATTGCCAGTAGCAGGTTCTGAAGGACCCTGATGAGGAAATGTACTAATACTATAAGGACATATGGAATACAGCACCAACACAAGAACACTTCATTGTTGAACCTTTTCCCTTACTGAGAAAGAGTCAGCCATTTAGTACCCCTGTCAAAATATAATCTAACTGCGTTAGTAGTGTAAATCTCCATCGCAGAGTCCAAGGATGCACTTAATAGAGCTCGTGTTAACTTTTCCTTTCTCTGTGAAGCTCACAAAAGCTGTTTCAGTTCCCAAGAAGAAAAGTTAGACCGGGTTTCCCCAATAACAAATTTGTCACCTGTAAGAAATTAGATTATTATTTGCACTGGATGAATAACCACCTCAATGAACAATCACAACCCTAGTCAGGACCAACCCTCAAAGTCACTAAATTAACCTGAGCTCAACAACCTGGTAGCTATGGCACAGAGCCAACAGTCTTAACTTAGGTCAATGTGTAAAATAATTATACAGTGCCAAAACAGTAATAAAGTAAAAATGCAAAACAGTATAATCCGAAAGTGAATTTTAAATATAGAGTGCAATCTAATAAACAAAGGACCACATGTACAAAAATAGAAATAGCAATTACCTAATTGTGATATTTTGCAAATCACAATAAGGAAATGTATATAAAACTCGTTTTAGAGTTTCATTAGCAATTCATAGTGGGTCACAAATAAACCTACCTCACAAATATTTGTGACCCCCTGAAATTTGCTGCCATCACAGCGATAGTAGCCTGCTGGGGTCAGCAGACCACCATGTCTGAGGTTGCTTTTGAATAAAGCAATCTTTTTTTTTAAACACAGCTCGTTTTCCTTGAAGGAAAACGGGATGCGTTTAAAAAGAATAAAATGAAACTTTGAAGTTTCATTTGCTATCGCTTTTATCGCTTTTATCCCTTTGACCACTGCCTGCTCTTAAAAAATATTTTCCAACCATCCTCAAAGGGTAAGTGGTCCCTTGGGGACCCCTTCCCCAATTACAAATGGGTTACCAGCAACTTTGAGTTAGTGGTAAATTGGGAATGTTTTGCAGCCGTAATTGGGTCCCCAAAAATTCATACTTACCACTGTGGTTCAGTAGTAGGAAAGGACACCCTCAACACGCCTTCCAAATATCGAATCACAAACCCAAATTGTGATTTGGTAACAAGTTACTGAATTGTAATTTGTGCTTTGTACTTCAGAAAAAGCATTCTTTGATTAGGGATGTTTGCAAATGCAAAGATGCTTTGTACATCTCCCAAAATTATAAAAATCAGATATGCAGCACCAGGTATATGATTTTTTAAAATTTTAAGTAAAAAATAGCGCCAAAAGCACAAAGCACAAATTATAGCCAATGGTCGTGGTAGACAGGTACAATTTGAGGCTGACCATAGGGGAGTGAGTCTCAGAAGCACCAACCAGGTTTGTCCTTGTCAAAGTTTTTACCTTCAGCCTTAGCCCATTATGTCCAATCCATCATAGGAGTACACTTCTGGGACTAATGGGAGGTACTAGATACTCACAGGGTGTCAGACAGATAGATGGCAACAGAAGGGTCCAGCCCAGGTCTACTTGCTACTGGTCAACTGGGTGCTTCCATGAAAAGGCCTGTCACAGTTTGTTATCTCCCTGTAGCCAAACACGAGGTTAGCCTTATGGCTTTTGGAGGCCACTTCTTTGTCGCTGGTACAAGAGGGAGAAGGTCCAGTCCTTTGGGGCTCCTAACAGGTCACAGGCAGCAGGTCCAGTCCTCTTTTGTTTCCTACAGGTGCAAAAAAGTGTTCTGAGGTGGGTGTTTGGAGGTGCCCCATTTGTGCCTCACACTAGATGATGGATGGGAAAGACTCATGGGCAAATTCTAACCATTGGAGTAAAAGTTAATAGGTCCAACCATATGCACTTTGGGCATTTTCCAAATGTTGAAGGTCTTCAGCTACACTCTACCTGGCTCTGAGGCCTATGGTGTGGGGAGAGTATTATGGTAATCTTAGTATCCTCTCACATCTAAAGCTAAAATCCAGTTTGAGGCAGGCACTGTACCCACAACAAACACAGAGACAGAAGTATGGTAGGACAAAAGCAGGGCCCTTCAGCAACCAGCCAGCCTATTGATTTCTCCTACGAGTAATTATAAACCTATTCACACCTATTTGAGGTTAGTTAGTAGATTGGAGAAACTAAAGAGCCAATGCATATCACCCTCCTGGAACTTCAGGTGGGAAAAGAGTAACTTTCTAAAAGTTGATTTACTGTAATATTGATTAATAATCTGAGTTCAAAATTGATTTGGATTTTTAATAACTATTAAAAATGTTTAATTATTTTTCTAGCTCTTCCCATTTCAAGATACAGTATTTGTATTTAATCTGCACACTCGTTTTCTACATAGGACAGCTACGCCTGCCACAGTGAAGTTAGTTTCTTGGGCCTTATTACTGTAGGGACATAGTAATATTATTTGTTCTACATGTCCCACTTTTAAATACCATGCACCCCCACCTTGTGGTCTTCAAGGCCTACACTGTGGTGTCTTAATAATATTTAAAAGGAAGGATTTGAGTTTTACACTGCTACAGCCAGTCTGCAATAGTAGGCCTGATGCTTGCACTACCACTATTGGGGATTGCACAATAAATGCTGCAGTCTACTGGTGATATTTAACTTACAGGCCCTGGACATGCCCTGGGCACACCTTGTACCATATACTAGGGACTTATATGTTTCTTAAATATGCCGATTTGGGTTATGCAAGTTTGTCCTTATTTAATATGAGTAGTCACAGGCACTTTGCTACTGGTCTGGAGGTGTAAAGTGCACTGAGTTGTAAAACCAGCAAATGTATAGGTTCAGCAACAGGAGAACAATTGGAGGTGATCATGCAGAAGAAAAGACATTTTTCCTACAACACCGAATTTAGAAAATACTCAACATTATTCTTTTGTATTGGATAAATGGCGATTGAGTGATCCTGTGTTCCTATTTTTAAGAAGAAATGACCTGTATCAGGCATCTTCGTTTGTTTATTTTTCGGACTTTCCTCCACAAAGTAGGAAAAAAGTACAAATTCACCATGCATTTTGTCACCAACGTTGCACATTTCTTTTTTCGAATTGTCCCTCAGGTTACTGCTTAAATTGATCTTATAAATATGAAATTCTGAGTTGCCTATTGGTATATTAAAATAAACTGCCCCAGTGTGTGCACTGCGCGATGCTTTTCTACCCCACTACTGCAGAATAAATTTTACTACATATTTCTCTAACATGTTGTGTAGAGTGTCTCTTATATGTCATACCAAACAAATGTGAATGAGATGGGCTCATTGTTATTATTAATATGTAAATGTAAACAGATATACATGCCTCGTGCTGATACAAGGTAGCTTTAGTATTCATGGGTCGAGGTCAGACAACTCGGTCCCAATGCTCTATCGAATCTATCATATATACATATATATATATATATATATATATATATATATATATATATATATATATATATAAAATTAAATTACCCACCCGGGGTCTTGCAATATGATTGGAATTTTAGTCAAAAAATGTGGAAAGTCATTTTTCATTTAAGATAGTATTGTGTTCTTGTTTCCACAACTAAGTTCCTTTATTGATTCTAAATACCAGAAATTAGTTAATTCATTTTCCAACTAATCAAAAGTGTTTTTGTTTCACAAACGCAACTACCGACATACAGGTAGCATTATTACACTGTACATTTATCTCACTGCTTACTGCTTTTTCACCAGGATAGGAAAATTGTCGCTATAATTGGTGAGGACTCAATGTCACGGACGTCCCCGGTTGGATACAAAAGGAATGTGAGACTCAAGGCAATTTTCCTGCGTTTTCACTAGTAAGAAATTGAATCAGAATACCTATTATTGTAACACCCTTAAAAAGTAATCTTACGACATCTTTAAATTGAGTTTGTTGCACCTTTCAAAGGGAATGTCATTGACCAACATCAGAGGAAATTATCTTTTACTTCAATTTCCCTCTAAGGAAACACTGCTGATATTCAGGCATACTAATTCCTGGTAACATTACAAAAAGTCAACGCAACTGAATCAATATATGGTGATGGCTGTCCTGTTGTGCTGGTGTGTAAGAGACGGGTCTTTGATTAAATCTTCGGGGAATTTGCATTTTAAAATCGTTCATTCAAGCTACACAATGCATTTGCTTTTAACATGTCCATCTGTGGCTAGAACATTATGACCTAGTGCTAAATATTAGCAAGACGAATCTTCACTGCTGGGATTTGGTTGTGTGGATAGTCCCAGAAGTCTTCAACTTGCTGAACGCGACATATATTCAAGAAACTGGAGTTTCAGAGATATGTGAACTAAGGGCTTATTTACAAGCCCCGTCCGCCGCTGGTGCATCACCTTTTGTCACTCACCAGCGGCGCATTGTGCAGGCCCATATCTACAAAGCCACGCAAAGCGAGTTTCCATGACTTTTCATGGCTTTGTAGGTATGGTGCAAGGCAACGCAGCACAAGTCGCAGGGCTGCCTTACTTTGCATAAGAAAGGCATTCAATGGGCGTAGTGGTGGGTTCTCCCACAGAACACACAAGGGTTTTGCTGCATTCCCAGAATTACAAGGCATTATAAACCTTGGAATATATCAAAATCTTAGGCGCCCCAGGAACAATGCAACAAGGAGAAATACTTTTGTTTTTTGTTTTTCATTGTTTTTCCTCTTTTTATGTGTGCGGCATATTTAAAGAGCAAGTATCTGTTTTGGAGAAGTGAGTTTGATCACCATACTACTATTGCCAGGCAGTAAGTAACAAACTGTATTGCATTAGTCTTTATCATAAGCATATGTCAAAATTAATTAACACAGCAGATAATCTATACATAGAATGCTCTATTTAAAACAGGTAGTCATTCACTGACATAGTTACATACAACTCCACTGACACAGCCACAGAGGCTTTTTATGAAATTGCTTGAAAATGTACATAGGTACTTATCCATACAGTAAAACATAAATGCATTTTAAATACAAACTGACCAACCTATAGTGCATGTTACACAGTGTATATTAGCTTCACATCCAGTTATAGTGTCAGAAAACTGCTTATGAACCCAAAAGTGGTAGAGCTAGATAATAACTGACACCGTGAGAAAGACACTAAGAAAACTATTCACAAACCCATTTAATCATCTGTACATCCAGCAGCATACTCACACATACTAATATAAACACTGACACACCCAGACATACACTCATGCATACACTAATACAAACACCTATACACTGATGCATACACTGACACACCCAGACTCACACTCCTGCATACACTGAGACACTCACGCACAAACATGCATGCACTAACACATTCAGGCACACAGTCATGCATACACTGACACAACCAGGCACAAACTCATGCATATGCAGAGACATCCAGAAACACAGTGATGCATACACTAACACACCCACACACACTCATGTATAAACTAACACACCTGGGCAGACACTTATGCATACACTAACACACCTGGGCACACACTGATGCTTATGCTAAACACACCTAGGCAGACGCTCATGCCTACACTAATACACCCTGGCACACACTGATGCATACACTATCACAGCCGGGCACACACCGATGCATAAACTGACACACCCAGGTATAAACTGATGCATCAAATGACACACCCAGACAGGTAATGATGCATATGCTGACACACTCATGTGCACGATCATACATATACCGGCACACACATGCATACACTTACATGCCCAGACACACACTGATGCATACACTGAGACACTGACACATACACTGATGCATACGTTGACACACCCAGACACACACTGATGCATGTGTTGACACATCCACGAACATGCTGATGCATACAGTTATACACCCAGCCACAAACTGAAGCATGTGCTGGCACAACCAAGTACACACAAATTTAAACATAAAAAGTAACAGAATTTGAGTGGGTATAATATAATGTCATAACTGTTTTTTAGGTACTTAAATGCGTAAAGTATGTAATATAGTAATATCTAATAAGAAGCTGAACATTTCAATTTTTTTTCTTCTTTCCAGACATCTACTTGTACCTAAAACCAGACAGTTATTATATAAAAAAAAGAAAAATTACCAAGGATACTATCTTCTTACAACTGATAGAGAACAGAAGCATAAAGTGGAGAATATGGTTAAAGACAAAAGAGCTTCTGGTAAGAAAACTAAGAAGTTTCTTGAAATAGTATGTACAAAATGCAAAGTGAGCACAACCATGCAAATAAAAAGAAAGGTTTGACATCAGCTAAGAAAGGAGTTAAAGTAAATGACATGAAAAGTAATAAATCTTATTAAAAAAAACAGACAGTTTAACAAGAAAAGTGAAACAATTTAAGCCTATACGAGCCAGAATGTTTCATAGTTGGCTGATTCAAAATTTGGTATTAACTACGAGGCAGTATAGTAAGAGAAGAAAAGCAGTGAAACAAAAATTTGAGAATGTAGTTCATAAGGAAAGTGCACTGAAGAGAAAACTGTTGATTTGGATTTGGAACAGAATGAGAGCACTGGATAGACCAGTGTTGTGTATGAAGAGAATAGTATCCAAGATAACACATTTGTGCATGTAGTTGAAACAACTGATTGATACTATGAGGTGAAAGATTGGATTCCTACTGCAAAAGAGGAGATGGTCCCTAGGAATGTAGAGGAGGTGATAGCTGAAGGAGGTACAAGGAAGACGTGGGCAGACCCCTGTATACAAATGGAACTGTAGTAGTATTTGTAGTGTTCATCAGGAATCAATTGATAAATGAAGACATTTTCTACATCACTTTCTAGAAGTGTGACACAGGTGTTAGTAATGACATCTTTATACAAGAGGTCACAAAGATTAACATAGTTTCTTCACAGACCCAATCTGTGTATTCCTCATTGACACACTCACCACAAAAGCCAAACCTGCAATGTTATTGTATTCTCAAAAACTGAACAGGAGAACTGAGAAAAGGTGACAAGAATTTGCTGTATGTTTATTTGTAGAGGAATGCTTTGGTTTGTCAACACAGCAAATTATATGTAAGTATTGCTCCCATAAGTTAGAGGATAACAAAATGGCCACCAGGCAATACACAACAAGTTAGAATTAGTTTTAATTCCAGAAGAATTTACAGAGCTAAATATTTATTAATCAATTCTCATAAATCTATGCACCATTAGCAAGCAAAAGCTGGTATAGAACCAAAAACTGGGAAACTACCACCGACAGAGCTGCAGAAAGGCCTTAAAGGAAGAGTTGTCCACTTAGTCAAATCATACTATATTTCGACCATTGGTCATAAAAGGTACACATAGAATAAAGAGAAAGTACATTCATTGTCATTGTGCTCTCTCAATGACTCAAGATGAGATTTAGAGTAAAAATAACTTTCCTAAAACCTTCAGATACTAGCAATAAAAACAATCATAGGTAGTAGCGTGCTGTAATCCACCAATGTTCCCAATACATAATTCAACATTTAAATTCCAGAATTTCTAAAACATCTGTATCAAAATGAGAAAATAATATAATTGTTTAAAAATTATCAACATAGTTAAAAGATAGTTACAGATTCAAATTTCCCAACTAACACCATCATCAAAATAAAAACCAGATGACCCAGACCAAGGTTTAAAGTGCTAGGTTGATATTAGAAAATGGCACAGTTTCATAATAATTTAAATGACATGATTTGATGAAAAGAATCTTCTGCCTACACGGTCATAAAAGCTATCATTAAAGACACATGCACGGTGTAATGAAAACTTATGTCATAACTTAAAACAATTATCAAGTTCATATTGAATTGGCACAGAAATCAAAACAGATACATAAAAATAGCTCATTAGAGTTAATGCAAGTGAAAAAAAAATAACAAAAACAGAGGAAGGTTGCCTGCGTGTTGCCTTAAAGAGATCTATTCCAAGGCCCTGCCCAAACCACATGGTCAAACGGATCTTGCCCAAAGTGCGCACTAAGCACTAGGAACTGGCACTGTGATAGCCCCATAGCGAATGGACCAAGCTGCTGACAAAAATTGGTAACCGCACTTACTACTCAGGTGGACGAGTCATATTTGAAATTCTGTGGCATCTACACAATCATACAAGAGCAGAGCCTAAAACAATAGCATAATCCATCTTTCCCTTGGGCTCTTGTATAGGGGACAGAAGAAAAGCACATGTTCTGTTGACTCCACACATAGGTTAAAATTTATACATTTGTCAGCCTCAGAACTATTCTGCGACCAGCGGGCAGTAAAACATGTAACTGGCAAGGTACCATATCTAAACTGGAGAAATAAAGCATAGAGCACAAGCGCGTGCAGGTATTGGGAGATCTAGGAATTGCTCGGGACATGGCTCCTGTTTAACGAGTAGAAATTCTGATGTTAAACAACCCACCCTTTTACTGTGGAGAATCTGCTTGTTAGCCTTCTCCCAATATCTCAATTTGACCAATGGGATACCATTGGCTGGGATTGACTCGGGCCTTTCCCAGAATTGAAGGAAGCCCAGATTGTCCCAGAATGATTTCATCTCCCTTAGCCACCTGACATTTTTCCAGTTGCTTTGGTTCCTTATAAGGTCTTTGATAGCCTTGCGGAAGGGGTTCTAGTTCCTCTGTTTTCCAGAGACGGATCCAATATAAAAGGGGCCTTAAACCCGCTACATCTTTGATGCTATTCATCCCGGGATCAAGCCTGAGAGGGATCATAGGGGTACCTTTCCTTGTCCTGACTATATGCCTGATGAAATCGTTCTCTTTAATGTGAAGTACATCCCATTCTCTTTGGAAGCCCATACCTCTGCACCATACAGTTCAGTGCCCCAAATCTGAGCTTTGTAGATTTTTGAAATGGGATTTAGTGGGGGGCTAACTACAACTCTGACTTTACGTCCCAAAGCCCCTCCTCTTTGACATATTATATATGCTCCATTTCTAATATGTGCATCACATCTACCTGTGTCCATCAGCCTAATTCCTAGGTAATCAAACTCATTAACCCTTTCCAATGGGATAGAGTTCATTAATATACTGGCTTTCACTTTTATGAGCTGCAGACAATTAACGTAGTTTTCCCGACATTGACTTCCAGGCCAAAGTCTCAACAGAATGAACAAAATTGGTCGACCAAATTTTGCAATTCCAGGGGTGATTTTGACAAAATGATAGTATCGTCCGCATAGAGCAGTCCTGGGATTTTCTTACCTGCCAACCTAGGTGAATCATTATTGCAATTAGTTAGATACTTAATACAGTTGTTTATGTAGAAGAGAAAGAGGGTAGGGGCAGGGAAGCAGCCTTGCCTTACTCCTCTTTCAATGGAAATTGGATCTGTTAGTTCACCATCCTTACCACTTCTGATTCTGGCAAAAGTGCCTTCATGAAGTCGAACAATAAGGTTCAGAAGACCTTTAGGGACTCCCATGTTGGTTAATGTCAGCTATAATTTATTTCTGGGTACCAAATCGAAGACTGCTCGAAGGTCTATGAAGGCAACATATAGGTTTCCACCTCCGATATCCACTGTCTTCCATTTGGTTGCTAAAAACCTCAGGACATGGTCTATTGTGCTAACCGCAGGTCTAAAACCTGCATGTAGGTCAGAGATGGCCCCACTTTAAAAAGTTGCCCACTTACGTTTAGACTTTAAATGGAATATTGAAACTGTGGGTGTAGAGAGAGATATTGATGTACCACCTATCATTCTAGTAAACTGTGTACCTACCAAAAACTAAAAAAACATTTTTTAGTTTTAGTGGATGTTAATAAAAAAGCTACATTATTCCTGGAGCAAAATAATATTTATTGCAACAATGCCTATGTTGTTGGAGATGTAGCTTGCAGGGAGGATGAAATGTTACCATCAAGTAGACAGATTGAGAAAGTGGATAGATCCAAATCAGAACAATATTGGACACTATAGTGTCCATCCACTCCATTCCAAAGAAGTTATTGGCAATACTATTTATCTCTATCAAATGAAGCAAGCCAAATGAGCTCCAGTGAGTGTGTGGGAGAAAAGTTCGGAGACTTGCTGTTTTCCACAACTATTTTTAATAGGAGTAGGTAGGCAGTATGGTGACCACCCCGGACGACCCTGGATTTCACCAGTATATTCCATACATATTCTATATCTTATTTGAGAGTGACTTATCAGGACTATCTTATGATGTAAACCATATATTGAAGACATGAGTTAATCTACAAAATCTTTCTGAAAGATATTTTCTCAACAAAGTTCAAGGTAAGGATGAAATGTTGGGATATAATTTGATTAATTTGATGGCATGCCAACATAGGACCAATGAGTATTAGTATCATTGTCATGGAGAACTGAAATGTATGTTGAGAAACGTAGGATCGCCTACTTGGTTTGTGACTCTCCATTGTGCAGAGTACGGGTGGTATGACTTACTTGACTTTTTAAGAGAAGCAAACTCAAACACCAAGTACATCAATATGAAGACAGCAGGAGAACCTTGCTCTTTGGATCTTGTTAATGTTTGTAGATATTTTAACCATAGGTTTCGAGCTATGCTGTCTTTCATCTGCAAATAAACAGAGCTTTCTCTTGGTGAAGTTACAGATTTCTTTTAGTGTAAAGAGTTTCTAGCAAGAGATGTTCCTCATAGTCACATGCTGTTATAGATAAAAGATGCACCGAAATTTGGAACACACAGTGATGACTTTTTAATCTCTTTCATAAAACAGAATGTGACATGTGTCCTCCTGAAAGACAATGATGAAAAATGTCTGAGACAACAAGTTCTGCACTTTCAAACACATAGATTTCTATCTTAAGAGTGAGACTGGAAGGGAGAGAGAGAGAGAGAGAGAGAGAGAGAGAGAGAGAAAGAGAGAGAGAAAGAGAGAGACCCGAGTGTGTGTGGAAAGGGATGAAATCAGGTGCTGTTCACTCAGACACCCCTTCTGTGCTTCCCAAGCAGTGTCTTGCACCTCCAAACTCTCTAAAGACTTAATTTAGTATAGTGCCCGTTTCTCTGTCCTTCCTGGACCTTCTCGTTTCCTCCCAGCTACTCCCCTCTCAAAACCTCCCAGCTGCTCCCATCTCAACCCCTCCTCCTCCGTCCCTGCCCTCCTGCCCTCCGTCCCAGCTTTTCGTGTTTCTTTGCTCTGTCCTTTAAACAAGGACCGTACCTTGTGTAGCCACGCCCCTCCTGGGACGTGGCGGTGAGTGCGCGTCTCCTCGCTGCTGTCCTTCCTCACGGGACCCGTTCTCTCGGTGGGCACATCGGAGTTCCCAGCCCTTCCTTCTCCGCGTCTTCTTCCGGCGTCCGGCTCCTCTTCTCCTTCCTTGGCGTCCTCCGTCGCGTCCTCGATGCTCTCCTCCTCCTTGTTCCGTAGTCCGTCGTTCATTTTTACAGACCCGGGACCCGGAAATCCGGATGCATGGCGCAGGGGTCCGCCCCCTGGCTGCCATGGGAACGGCAGATGCTTTCCTCCGACGCGCGCGAACATCGCCAGTCGGAGGAGTCCAAAGCCGTGTTAGCCGATAACTGGCTACAATTACAAAGTCAGAGAAGACAGTGATGAAGGAGATGGGGGGGGGAGATTTCTGCTGAAAAGTCTCTAACCAAGAAATTGTACAGGTTCAGTTTGAAATGCTATCACACAGTGAGATTGGTTTCTATGAATGCTGTGATTGGTTGAGCTCAGCCAGCTTGTACTCAAATCCAAGAGGAATTGTTTGGGTAATTGTAGGCCTGGCAAGCAGTATTGAAATCTTTCCCAGGAGTTCAGTATCTAGCCCCCTCAGGTGCCAGGCCTTTTTTTGGCTGTTTAGGGCAGGGCGCTTAGGCCCTCATAACTTTTTGTCCACATAAGCTACCCTCACCAAATTTACGTCCTTTTTTTCCAACATCCTAGGGATTCTAGAGGTACCCAGACTTTGTAGGTTCCCCTGAAGGAAACCAAGAAATTAGCCAAAATATAGTGAACATTTCATTTAAAAAAAAAGAAATGGGAAAAAGGGCTGCAGAAGAAGGCTTGTGGTTTTTCCCCTGAAATTGGCATCAACAAAGGGTTTGCAGTGTTAGAATCACTAATGTCCCAGCTTTCAGGAACAGGCAGACTTGAATCAGAAAACCCAATTTTTCACCACACTTTTGGCATTTTACTGGGGCATACACAATTTTTATGATATTTTGTGCTTTCAGCCTCCTTCCAGTCACTGACAGAAATGGGTATGAAACCAATGCTGGATCCCAGAAACCTAAACATTTCTGAAAAGTAGACACAATTCTGAATTCAGCAATGGGTAATTTGTGTAGATCCTATAATGGTTTCCTACAAAAAATAACAACTGAAATAAAAAAATATTGAAATTGAGGTAAAAAAACTGCAATTTTTCTTTACGTTTTACTCTGTAACGTTTTCCTGCAATGTCAGATTTTTTAAAGCAATATACCGTTATGTCTGCTGCACTCTTCTGGTTGCGGGGATATATAGGGCTTGTAGGTTCATCAAGAACCCTAGGTACCCATAGACAATAAATGAGCTGTACTTGCAGTGGGTTTTCATTCTATACTGGGTATACAGCAATTCATTTGCTGAAATATAAAGAGTGAAAAATAGGTATCAAGAAAGGCTTTGTATTTCCAAAATGGGCACGAGATAAGGTGTTGAGGAGCAGTGGTTATTTGCACATTTCTGAATTCTGGGGTGCCCATACTAGCATGTGAATTACAGGGCATTTCTCAAATAGATGTCTTTTTTACACACTGTGTTATATTTGGAAGGAAACAATGTAGAGAATGACAAGGGGCAATAACACTTGTTTTGCTATTCTATGTTCCCCCAAGTCTCCCGATAAAAATGGTACCTCACTTGTGTGGGTAGGCCTAGCGCCCGCGACAGGAAATGCCCCAAAACACAACATGGACACATCACATTTTCCCAAAGAAAACAGAGGTGTTTTTTTGCAAAGTGCCTACCTGTAGATTTTGGCCTCTAGCTCAGCCGGCACCTAGGGAAACCTACCAAACCTGTGCATTTTTTAAAACTAGACACCTAAAAGAATCCAAGATGGGGTGACTTGTGGGGCTCTCACCAGGTTCTGTTACCCAGAATCCTTTGCAAACCTCACTTTGGCTTCAAAAACACTTTTTTCTCACATTTCGGTGACTGAAAGTTCTAAAATCTGAGAGGAGCCACAAATTTCCTTCTACCCAGCATTCCCCCAAGTCTCCCGATAAAAATGATACCTCACTTATGTGGGTAGGCCTAGTGCCTGTGACAGGAAATGCCCCAAAACACAACGTGGACACATCACATTTTTCCACAGAAAACAGAGGTGTTTTTTGCAAGGTGTCTACCTGTGGATTTTGGCCTCTAGCTCAGCCGGCACCTAGGGAAACCTACCAAACCTGTGCATTTTTGAAAACTAGACACCTAAAAGAATCCAAGATGGTGTGACTTGTGGGGCTCTCACCAGGTTCTGTTACCCAGAATCCTTTGCAAACCTCAAAATTTGGCTTCAAAAACACTTTTTTCTCACATTTCGGTGACTGAAAGTTCTAAAATCTGAGAGGAGCCACATATTTCCTTCCACCCAGCGTTCCCCCAAGTCTCCCAATAAAAATGGTACCTCACTTGTGTGGGTAGGCCTAGTGCCCGCGACAGGAAATGCCCCAAAACACAACGTGGACACATCATATTTTTCCCCAGAAAACAGAGGTGTTTTTTGCAAAGTGTCTACCTGTGGATTTTGGCCTCTAGCTCAGCCGGCACCTAGGGAAACCTACCAAACCTGTGCATTTTTTAAAACTAGAGACCTAGGGAAATCCAAGATGGTGTGACTTGTGGGGCTCTCACCAGGTTCTGTTACCCAGAATCCTTTGAAAACCTCAAAATTAGGATAAAAAAACAGTTTTTCCACATTTCGGTGACAGAAAGTTCTGGAATCTGAGAGAAGCCACAAATTTCCTTCCACCCAGTGTTCCCCCAAGTCTCCCGATAAAAATGGTACCTCACTTGTGTGGGTAAGCCTAGTGCCCGTGACAGGAAATGCCCCCAAAACACTATCTGGACACATCAAAATTATCAAATAGAAAACCACTTGTTTTTGCGGGGGGCACCTGAGTTTTTGGTCCTGGGCTCAGCAGCCATCTAGGGAAACCTACCAAACCCAAACATTTCTGAAAATTAGACACCTGAGGGAGTCAAGGGAGGTGTGACTTGCGTGGATCCATCAATGTTTTCTTACCCAGAATCCTCAGCAAACCTCAAACTTAGCTTAAGAAATCAAATTTTTCCCACATTTCTGTGTGGGATCACCACACCGGGACACATTTCCTACCTTCCTACATTCCCCTCAGTCTCCCAGTAAAAATGATACCTCACTTGTGTAGGTAGGCCAAGTGTTTGTGACAGGGAAGAGCCAAAAACACGTCGAAATTGAGGGGGAACCAAAGTGGGTCCAAAAGGGCAGTTTGAAAAAAAACATTTTTAGGCTGACAAGTGCAGCAGAACTTTTTTCAGTATAGATGAGAAAATGCTGTGTGGTAGGAATTTTGTGGATTCCTGCAGATTCCGGAAGGTTCCATCACAAAAATGTGGGGAAAATGTGTGCTTTCCAGCAAAGTTGCAGGTTTGCAGGGCATTGTGGGTAAGGAAATGGTGCGGGTGCATGTGAAGCACACCACCCTGCAATAAACTAGATGTTTAGTTTTCAGATGTGTCTAGGTCTTGTGGATTTTTCTACATGGCAGCGTCACCAAGTTAAAAAAAGTGCATCCCTCACCGTTCCAAGTGGGACGATTTTGAGAGTTACCAAGCTCTCATGGCCCAAATGTAAAACAAAAATAAAAAATAATCAAATGTCCTCTTGCTTGCCATGGGATAAGATGTTTTAGTGTGCAGGGGAGAGCTGAAAGACAGTTAGCCCCTTGAGTGCGGGTGGGGGCATAACCAGGCCCATAGTGGTTGGTAACCCCCGCCCCACTATTTTATTTTATTTTTTATATTCCCTGGCATCTAGTAGACTTTCTGTCCCCCCGGGGTGTGGATCGGGGGTAATTGCCCAATCTGCCCACTGGTGGGCAGAACAACTTTGACCCCATTTATTTGGGGTGGGGGTATGGCCATACCCCCAACTTCTTATTTGTAAAATAAAATCTTCTGTGGTCTCTGGTGGGCTTTCTGCCCCCCTTGGGGGCAGATGGGCCTTCCAGAAATAGGCCAATCTGCCCCTAAGGGGGGCAGTTATGGCCAAGAATAATATGCCCCCATGGGGAGCGACCCTTGCCCAAGGGGCTGCCCCACCACACAAAACACACACATACACACACACCAATCCATGGTGTCTAGAGGTTTCTGACCCCTTTGGGGGCAGATTGGCCTATCAAAATAGACTGATCTGCCCCAAAGGGGGGCACAAATGGCCTAAATACAATTTGCCCCCCAGGAGAGCGACCCTTGTCTAAGGGTTCGCTGCCCATGCATAAAAACATAAAGTAAATACAAATATATATCTATCCCTGGTGTGTAGAGGTTTCTGCCCCCTCCGGGGGAGGGGGGGTAGAAAAGGCCTAAAAAGAGTTTGCCCACTCTTGGGAGAGGCTCTTGCGAAAGGGGCCGCTCCCCTTGTTTCGTTAGTATAAAACAAAAATCCTTGGTGTGTTGTGGTTTCTGCCCCTCCTGAGCGCAGATCGGCCTAATTATATAATGCCAATCTGCCCCGGGGGGCAGAAATAGCCTAAAAATAATTTGCCCCTCCAGGAGCGACCCTTGCCTAAAGGGTCGCTACCCAAACATAAAAAATAAAAATAAACAAACAAAAAAATTATCCCTGGTGTCTAGTGGTTTTCTGCCCCCCACCCCGGGGGCAGATCAGCCTAATAATAATAGGGGGGGGTATAAATGGCCTAAAAATCATTTGCCCCCCTTGGGAGAGGCCCTTGCTCAAGGGGACGCTTCGCTTATGGGTAAGTATGAATAAAATAAATGATCCCTTTTCTAGTGGTTTCTGCCCCCCCTGGGGGCAAATCTGCCTAATTATATTACGCCGATCTGCCCCCATGGGAGGCAGAAATGGCCTAAAAATATTTTGCCCCCCGGGAGCGACCCTTGCCTAAAGGGTCACTCCCCAAAAATAAAAATAAAAATTATCCCTGGTGTCTAGTGGTTTTCTGCCCCCGGACAGAAACGGCCTAATAATAATTTGCCCTCCTGGGAGCGACCCTTGACTAAGGGGTCACTCCCCGAACATTAAAAAAAAAAAAAAAAAATTATCCCTGGTGTCTAGTGGTTTTCTGCCCCCCTGGGGGCAGAGCGGCCTAATAATTGTAGGCCGATCTGCCCCCAGGGGGGGCAGAAATGACCTAAAAACCATTTGCCCTCCTGGGGAGCGGCCCTTGCTCAAGGGGCCGCTCCCCTTATGCGCAAGTACGAATAAAAAAAGAATCCCTGGTTTCTAGTGGTTTCTGCCCACCCCCCCGGCGGCAGATCGCAAGGCCGATCTGCCCCCGGGGGGGAGAAATGGCCTAATAATAATTTGCCGGCCCCCCCGGGAGCGGCCCTTTTCTACGGGGTCGCTCCTCAAACATAAAAAAATTTACAAAAATAAAAAATAATTATCCCTGGTCTCTAGTGGATTTCTGCTCCCCCGGGGGCAGATCAGCCTAATAATATTATTAAGAAATAAATTGCTCCCCTGGGGAGCAGCCCTTGCATAAAGGGCCGCTCCCCTTATTTCATAAATACAAAAAAAAAATCCCTGGTGTCTAGTGGCATTTCTGCTGCCCGATCGTATCGCGATCAGGCAGCAGAAATGCTCAGAGGGACATGAAAGGAGAGAAAAGATCTCCTTTCATGCCTCTCTGTCCCCTCCATGTGATTGGAGGAGAAATGCTTTTGTATTTCTCCTTCAATTGGCGCTGGAAGCTGAGCTTCCAGCGCCGGGTGGAAGGCCTCTGATGAGGTCAGCATGCAAAAGCACGCTGACATCATCAGATGCCACAGGGGGGTCTGAGGGGATGGGGGTGGAAGGGGAAGCGATTCCCCTTCCATCTCTGCCCAGGGTAGGGGGGTGTTTGGCCATCTGGTGGAGCGCTAGCACTCCCGCCGGGGGCCCATAGCAGGCGAGCTGGTCTCGTTCTCAGTGCCGAGGGCGAGACCAGCTCGTCCTGTGCACCCTAGGGGTTAATACAACTATTTATGGCATCATACCACCTTGCAGAGGTTAGGTGTTTATAAGGGATTTGAAATGCTGATATGCATTTAATGGTAGAATGATACTGTGCAGAGGCCAGTAAATTAGAAACATTCATCACAAACTAAAAACCAGGACAAAAAACTATTCTATCTTTTATGAATGAGTTACTTTTACCTCTGGATACTGCATTTTGTATTTAAAAACTAAAATCTGATGGACACAATACAATGAGAAGAACATCACAATCAAACAGATATTGCAACATGACCTACCAAGTTACTAGAAGGATTACAATTGTAAAACTGAAATAATCTACTTGTACTTTATGTAGTACCAGTTTTTATGACATCATACAGTCTACCAGGAGCGATGTCTTCATAAGGCTCTCCATACATATTGTAACACTGTTAATGAAGAAAGCAGTTATCTTCAGCATAAAATAATTGGTTAATTAATTGTAGTTAGTGGAATGCATTGTGTTGGTAATTTACAGTGACATACTTTACAGTTCAGTTTTTTCTATAATCTATATGATTGTTTTCCCCACTGTTTAATGATGATTCTTTATACAGCACCATAATCATTGATGCATACACTGACACACCGAGGACCACATTGATGCAAACACCAACACACCCAGGCATACACTGATGCATACACTGACACACCCAGGCACACACTCATGCATACACTGAGATACCCAGCGACACACTCATGAATACCCTGGCACACTGATGCATACACTGACACACCAACGCACACTCATACAGACTCAGACACACCCAGGCATGCAATGATACATACACTTACACTCTCTGGCACACACTCAGGCACACACTCACATATCCTTGCACAAACTCATGCACACACTGACACACCCAGGCACATACTGATGCATACACTGACACAACCAGGCACACACTGTAGTGAATCCTAGTTCGTTTTACTGGGATAACAAGAGTTAGCTTAGCCTCTGGCTTGTAGACTTGTGCCCCCGTCATCCAGTGACTTTTAACCTACTTATCCCATTTAATTATTTATTTATTCTAAGATGGCTGGCTTGTTTATAGTCAGGCCACTTATTATGAGTTACATTATCAGTGTCACCGCGCCAAGGCGCCAAGATCAAGCACCAAAGACAAACAAACAGTAGGCGTTCACACTTAGGGATTTTCCCTCTCTATACTTTCGAGGGATTGTTGATATTAATTGCCGTCCCAAGCATGCCTGTTATCTATTGTTTAGGAATACATCTACGTCAGGGGACCTTGTAGATCTGTATAAATACATCACACTTTAGACAGATAATCAGAGGGATTCCGACCAGAGGGCATCGCCACCATCGCTGATACCGATGCTGCAGTCGTCTTGACGCTGACCCAGTCTTCGTGTCCCTGCGGAGTCTGAGATAGAGACCTCATTCCAAGGTAACGAGGGTTGGGGGCTCCTCTCATGGACATGGCATTGGCAGATTAGGTTTAAAAAACCCAGCTCTCCTTCAGGTAGGATGTTAGGCCTTTTTTCATTAGGGTATTAGGAAATCTTACATCTTACATCTCATATATCTTTTCTATGTATTGCAAAATGGTGGGGGTCTTCGTAACAATGACTCTCGTCTTCACAATACTGTTACTTGCTTTATTCATTATCCTAATCATTGCAGTCCATGCAATTTATCGCAAATTGCAGTTATGTTAAATAAAAAGCTATTATAACTTTACTGCATCTGTGTCATTGCCTGTGTTTGTATGAGACATAATGGGGGTTATTCTAACTTTGGAGGAGGTGTTAATCCGTCCCAAAAGTGACGGAAAAGTGACGGATTTACCACCAGCCGAATTACGAGTCCATTATATCCTATGGAACTCGTAATACGGCTGGTGGTATATCCGTCACTTTACCGTCACTTTTGGGACGGATTAACACTCCTCCAAAGTTAGAATAACCCCCAATATATCTGTGAAAAAAGGGTAATCTCCGTTTAACCACAACACTCCCTGAGATATCTCATTTTTGAGTCCATGTGTAAACGGCTGCCATAAATCACCTTTTACTATTGTGTATCTGGTGAGGTGCTGCTAGTGAACCGGTAAGGTTGGGATAACAGTTGCGACTTGTTGTAGGAAAGACGCAGTCGCCTACAAACAAAAGTACTGTCATCCTTAAACCAGCAGTCTTGCTCAGAGCAAGAGTCCAAACTACGACATGACGCCACCAACGATGGTGTTTAGGCACTAATTTACGGATACCCTGACTATCACTGTCTCACAGGCAACAGGTGCCCTAAGTTCCATTATACGGAGACGTCCGTGATCTTTGGGAGAATCCTTCTCAGCTGAAAAGGTAACACCCAACTAAGCTGTAGGTTGTTCGAGCTCGAACTCATAAAAGGAAAATACTTCCCCTATCTGGTGTTCCATTTCTCTAAACAGCTATGGCTGATACCATAGACATTCCTGAAAATGCTAGACATGCACTAACACAACATTTATTAACGCATGGCCTTACAGATGAGGGCGGGGATGTTACTCTGATAATAGAAGCTACTGAAGCATACCAAACAGAAACATTTTACTGTTGGGTCACCTTTACTGAGGTTGATCAAAGAACGCACACATTTCACACATATGAAGTTGCAAACGTACCTTTACGGTACCAAGCATACCAGTATCATGAAATATCGCTCATACACCAGGAGCATCAGAACTGGTTTGAAGGTGCCCTACCACATGTACTACGAAGAGTGAGGTTAGGTCCCTTAAGTAATGACGGACCTACCTGGCCTATGTTCGCCACATACACACCTCACCCAGGCATACAGAATATGCCGATAGCAGATTTACGAATTTTATATAATGAATTAGTGGCATTATATAGACGATTAGTTCAGTTCGTATTGCGAACATTGAACACAACACTAGCGCGTCCAGCACCGCCAGTGGCTGGTGGATATCAATTGGCTACTGGGATTAATCCACAAACAGTGCACACTTTTATGGGTAAAGTGCCCACGGAACGGGAAAAAATATCGTTCTGGATTGCCCAGAAAACGAATCAGCTGGAAGCTGTGTTTCCCCATACGGGACCACAGGAAAAACATAGATTGCTCACTATGTGCTTGCCGTTTGGGATGGTTCCCTTGGTGGATGACTGTGCCACAGTCTTCGCTGCCATATATACTACCACACATGGTACCCCGACACTTGCCAATTTACTGGAAGTGTTAAAACAAATACAAAATGAGCATGGGGCTGCACCAGCCCTGGATCTGGGGATGAAATTAATTTGTAACTTTGACGCCGTATCCTCAATAATACTGAGTAATATTAAAGGGGAAGCAGTAGCACTGGCAATTCGCCAGCGTCTCCGGGAAACTCCAAACCAGGAACAAGAGAGACAGCTACCGAAAATAATTTCCGATACCTATACTAGTATAGGACGGGATAGTTTGGGAGCCAAACCTAAAAAATTGGAGTTACAAAGTACTGCCCATAAGGAGGGTATGAAGCAGGCACAAGAGGGCTCTAAGAAGTGCTGGGACAAGCAAAAAGATTTCAAAGAAAGAAGAAATGAGAGAGCTGATTCTCCACACCCAGAGAACTCCGAAAGGAGATATAGGCCCTCATTCTGACCCTGGCGGTCGGTGATAAAGCGGCGGCCAACCCGCCAACAGGCCGGCGGTCCAAAATATGCAATTCTGACCCTGGCGGGAACCGCCAACACAGCCCGCCGCATTAACACTCCGCCCGCCACGGCGGAACAAACAAACAGCGCGGCGGTCACCGCCAACAGCCAGGCGGCAGACAATGTACAGCCCACCCTATCACGACCCACCAATCCGCCACCTTTTCCGGGGCGGGAGCCCCGCCGATAAAAACACGGCAGAAACAGACTACGAACGGGAAAACGCTCACCTCCACATACTCCACGCGAGATTCCGGCAGTATGGAACCCGAGTTACAGGTCATCCACGCACTCCTATACCTGCTCCTGTACCAGGAGCACGCCCGGCGGCGCGGAAGACATCGGTGAGTACTGCACCTACGACACAGGGGAGGGAAAAGATTACCGGCACACACCCACCCACCCACACCCACTACAACACATACATCAATGCATTCCCACAGATCACTGTCACAACCCACAAACCCCCCCCTCCGAAATAATGCAAAGACCAAAAGAAGAGATCTTAAACGGGCAGATATATTGAAAAATGGACAGCAGTAATCCAAATAAATAAATAAACTATGTACAAAATATATACATCTACTATATGTAGTCCAACCACTGTCCGTGGACCACAGGGGTCCTGAGCAAAGGGGCAAGGCCCAGTCCCACGACAAGAACTCCACGGAGAGAACACTGCAGGGGCATCAGAAAGAAAAAAGGACAGGCACCTCAGGGGGAAGGGAAGGGGGGGCACCTCAGCCACTTGAGTACACGACGCCAGATCCACGAGGGGACTCCATGACCACTGGCCCATCCTGGGGAGTGCAAAGCCACAGTCCATACAGTCCATACAGTGGGTGGCCTGCCCACTGGCCCATCCTGGGGAGTGCAAAGCCACAGTCCATACAGTCCATACAGTGGGTGGCCTGCCCACTGGCCCATCCTGGGGAGTGCAAAGCCACAGTCCATACAGTCCATACAGTGGGTGGCCTGCCCACTGGGCCATCCTGGGGAGTGCAAAGCCACAGTCCATACAGTCCATACAGTGGGTGGCCTGCCCAGTTGACAACTGCACCCATGGATGACACTGCCCAGGGATGGCTGTACTGGCACACTACTGAGGGTGGTGGCTGGGGACACAGGGGCTTACGGGGGTGCCCAGCCTACAGATATCGCCCTGGCCTAGGGGGACCCACAGCCCTCCTCCCCCACCCAGACACCTCCACTGCGCGACAACAGAGTAGATTATGCTTGTACTCACCCCCTTGTGTCTGCTGTGCTGCCCTCACGCGCCCATCCAAATCAGGGTAGGCCACCGCCAGGATCCGGAACATCAGGGGGGTCAGTTGACGGCAGGCACCCCGCCTACGTTGGGAGGCCATCCCCAGCAGAGACTCGGCGGTCTTCTTGGTCCCGCGGCGGATGACCTCCCACCTCTTGCGGCAGTGGGTGCCCCGTCGATGGTGGACCCCCAGGGTCCGGACTTCCTTGGCGATGGCACGCCAAATCCCGATCTTCTCATGGGCGCGGACCTATGTGACACGTACAGGGAGGGAGAAATACCACGGTCAAGTTTGTCTGCATTTTCGTTGCCAGTGGCCCAACGCCCCCCATCCCCGCCAGGCCCCCCGCCTTGCCCCCGCCAGGCCCAACATGCCCCCCATCCCCGCCAGGCCCCCCGCCAGGCCCCCGCCAGGCCCAACATGCCCCCCATCCCCGCCAGGCCCCCCGCCAGGGCCAACATGCCCCCCATCCCCGCCAGGCCCCCCGCCAGGCCCCCGCCAGGCCCAACATGCCCCCCATCCCCGCCAGGCCCCCCGCCATGCCCCCCGCCAGGCCCGACATGCCCCCCATCCCCACCAGGCCCCCCGCCAGGCCCCCTGCCAGGCCCCCCGCCAGGCCCACCATGCCCCCCATCCCCGCCAGGCCCCCCGCCAGGCCCAACATGCCCCCCATCCCCGCCAGGCCCCCCGCCAGGCCCCCGCCAGGCCCAACATGCCCCCTATCCCCGCCAGGCCCCCCGCCAGGCCCAACATGCCCCCCATCCCCGCCAGGCCCCCCGCCAGGCCCCCGCCAGGCCCAACATGCCCCCCATCCCCGCCAGGCCCCCTGCCAGGCCCAACAAGCCCCCCATCCCCGCCAGGCCCCCCGCCAGGCCCCCCGCCAGGCCCAACATGCCCCCCATCCCCGCCAGGCCCCCCGCCAGGCCCAACATGCCCCCCATCCCCGCCAGGCCCCCCGCCAGGCCCCCCGCCAGGCCCAACATGCCCCCCATCCCCGCCAGGCCCCCGCCAGGCCCAACATGCCCCCCATCCCCGCCAGGCCCCTCGCCAGGCCCAACATGCCCCCCATCCCCGCCAGGCCCCCCGCCATGCCCCCCGCCAGGCCCAACATGCCCCCCATCCCCGCCAGGCCCCCCGCCAGGCCCCCCGCCAGGCCCAACATGCCCCCCATCCCCGCCAGGCCCCCCGCCATGCCCCCCGCCAGGCCCAACATGCCCCCCATCCCCGCCAGGCCCCCCGCCAGGCCCAACATGCCCCCCATCCCCGCCAGGCCCCCGCCAGGCCCAACATGCCCCCCATCCCCGCCAGGCCCCCCGCCAGGCCCCCTGCCAGGCCCAACATGCCCCCCATCCCCGCCAGGCCCCCAAGCCAGCCAGTGGCCCCAAATCCATATTGAATTAAACTCACTTGTTGGTCTGGAGGACAGTAGAGTAGCGCATACTGGGGGAGGACCCCATCCACAAGTTTCTCCAACTCTTCTCCAGTGAAGGCAGGGGCCCTTTCCCCAGGCGCAGCAGCCATTGTCCCTTCCAGACCGAGGTCACAGCAACACTTGCAGTATAGGTCCTCTCCTGTGAAAGTTCAAGTCGCGAGTGAATAAGTAGATAGAAAATGGCAGTCACGCCCGCGGCGGTGCGTACCGCAGCGGTGCGTACCGCCACCGCCGGCGTCCTTCGCCATTGGCTCCTGAAACCCATAGGCTTCAATGTTAACCAATGCGGCTTCGCGCCGCGGTCTTCGACCGCCGACCGCCGCGGTGTGCCACGCCAGCGCATTGACCTCACATCCCATTGTCACACTTCACAGGTCAGGCAGCCGCCATTTCGAGGGTCCACATGGCTCAATTTCAACTGCGTCACACAGGCCTAGGCCTTGCATAGCCAATCATACACGCCATTCACTGCATAGAGAATCGTTTACTGTGCAAGCTGTGAGTACGTACCTGTGGGTTGCTTGACTGTGTGCTCCATGTTGTCCTTCCTAGGCACCGTCCGCTGGGTTTGGCGAGGAGACGGATGAATCGTCCCGTGTACAGGCCGCTGGTGGACCTGTCGACAATGGAAGCACGCCACATTATCCTGACCTACCGGCTTGACCGTGCCACTATACATGAACTGTGTGCCCAGCTGGAGCCCGACCTGATGTCCCCCATCCGCCAACCCACAGGGATTCCCCCTCTGGTGCAGGTCCTGTCAGTACTCCATTTCTTGGCAAGTGGGTCATTTCAGACAACAGTGGGAATTGCTTCTGGGATGTCTCAGCCCATGTTTTCGAAGGTGTTATCCAGAGTGTTGTCTGCCCTGATGAAATACATGAGGAGCTACATCCTTTTCCCTGAGGTGGGCGAATTGGCTACAGTGAAGGGTGATTTCTATGCCCTTGGACATATTCCCAACGTCATTGGTGCCATTGATGGGACCCATGTGGCTTTGGTTCCCCCAAGAGACAGGGAGCAGGTGTACAGGAACAGAAAAAGTTACCATTCCATGAACATCCAGGTGGTGTGTTTGGCTGACCAGTACATCTCGCATGTAAATGCCAAATTACCTGGGTCAGTGCATGACGCCTACATCCTAAGGAATAGCAGCATCCCTTATGTGATGGAACAGCTAGAGAGACACCGTGTATGGCTATTGGGGGACTCTGGGTACCCCAACCTGTCGTGGCTACTGACCCCAGTAAGGAATCCCCGGACCTGGGCAGAGGAACGGTACAATGAGGCCCATGGGCGTACTAGGAGGGTGATCGAACGCACCTTCGGCCTCCTAAAGGCCAGGTTTCGGTGCCTGCATATGACAGGTGGATCCCTAATGTACTCACCTAAGAAGGTGTGTCACATCATCGTGGCCTGCTGCATGCTTCACAACCTGGCTTTGCGCCGCCAGGTGCCTTTCCTGCAGGAGGATGGTCCAGATGGTGGTGTTGTGGCAGCTGTGGAACCTGTGGAGAGTGAAGAGGAGGAAGACGACGGGGAGGAAACAGACAACAGGGACAGAATCATTGCACAGTACTTCCAATAGGACACAGGTAACAATTCAAACATAATTTAGTAAATGTAAAATACTCTCCTGCATCTCTGCTGCCTGTCTATTTGCCCCAGTGTATGATGACTGAGTTGTGGCTTTTCCCTCCCTATTTCAGATCTGGGGTCCCCACTACGAGTCCTGTGCTTCGTTTCCCCATGGACTACAGCTTTGTGGCAGCTGTTTGTTGACTTCACTATGTACAAGGACATATTTGCACTGTCATGTCAATTACAATATTTAGAAATCACAGCCAGACTCCAGATAGTTTTGTGCAAAATAGGTGTTTATTTCAGTGCTCAAAATGGGATGGGTGGTTTCAAGTGGGTGGGGGCTATGGTGAAGGAATGTCCATGGCAGAGTCCAGAGTAACAGTCACACAGGTGCATTGTCCATAGGCCTGTGGAGAGATGGAGCATGGGCAGTTCAAGGATGGACAGGGTGACAATGTGGGACAGTGGGATGACATCAGGTGGTATCCTTTGCTGGCGGGGGTCTTGACATCCTACTCTGTCTTCTTGCGAGATCTCAGGGCCCTCTTGCAGGGTGGTTCTTCTCCTGCAGGAGGTGGGGGTCTGGTGGGCTGCTGTTGTGCGGGGGCCTCCTGTCCACTAGCGCCGGCGGAGGTGGTTGGCTGTTCTTGGTCCAGGCTAGTGGCAGGGGCCCTTTGTTGTTGTTGAGTGTCCGTCCTGGTGTTGATGAGTTCCTGCAGCAGCCCTACCATGGTAACCAGGGTGGAGGTGAGGGCTCTGATGTCCTCCCTGTACCCCCGATAGTGTTCCTCCTGCAGTACCTGGATCTCCTGGAACCTGGCCAGTACCGTCGCCATCGTCTCCTGGGAGCGGTTGTATGCTCCCATGATGGTGGTGAGGGCCTCGTGGAGAGTGGGTTCCCTGGGCCCGTCCCCCCCCTGTCGCACAGCTGCCCTCCGAGTTGCCCTGTTTCCCTGGGCCTCTGCCCCCTGGCCGGTGTGCCCACTACCACTGCCCCCAGGTCCCTGTTGTTGTTGGGGTGGTGGGTTATCCTGGGTGCCCTGTAGTGGTAGACACACCGCAGATTGACGCGCCCTGGAGACAGAGGCATGGGCCCGCTGGGTGGGAGCTGTGCTGGTGTTCCCAGAGGGGTTTGGGTCTGTAGTGGCCTGTGGCTGTCTGAGGGGAACCGACTGTCCAGAGGTCCCCGATGGTCCGGGCTGGTCATCAGTGTCCAGGTCGACAGAGCTGCTGTCATCGCTGACGGCCTCTTGGGTGGGGGGTGTGGAGAATTCTGGGCCCTCCGTGGCGGTGTGTTGGCGGTCGGGTCCTGCAGGGGTATAGAGGTATGGTTATAGTTTCAATGTGTGCCATATGGGTGTATCTGTGGGTTCCCGTGTCCCCAAGTGCTGGCATTCGTGTGTGGGGGCTTTGGTGAGGGTGGCTTGTGGGGGGGATGTGTATATGCATTGGGCATGCTTTGGTGATGGGTGTCCATGCTTAGTGGACGCATGCAGGCCTAGGTTTTGGGATGTGTGGGTTGTGATGGTGAGACATTGGCAGGGAATAGGTGTGCTGGGGGTGGGGGTGAGGATGGTGGTGGGGGTGAGGATGGTGGTGAGGGTGGGGGTGAGGATGGGGGTGGGGGTGAGGGTGGGGTTCGAGGATGGGGGTGAGGGTTGGGGTATGATTTGGCATGCAGGTGGGGGGGAAGCAGTATTGAAGCTTCAACTTACCAGAATCCATTCCTCCGCCGACTCCTGCGAGGCCGTCAGGATGCAGGATGTTCAAGACTTCCTCCTCCCATGTTGTAAATTGTGGGGGTTGGGGTGGGGGTCCTCCGCCAGTCTTCTGCACGGCGATGTTGTGCCTGGATACCATGGAACGCACCTTCCCCCGTAGGTCGTTCCATCGCTTCCTGATGTCTTCCCGATTTCTGGGGTGCTGTCCCACAGCGTTGACCCTGTCGACAATCCTCTGCCATAGCTCCGTCCTCCGGGCAATGCTGGTGTATTGGACCTGTGTGCCGAAGAGCTGGGGCTCTACCCGAACGATTTCCTCCACCATGACCCTGAGTTCTTCGTCTGAGAAGCGGGGGTGTCTTTGGGGTACCATGGAGTGGTGTGTATGATGTGTGGGGTGGAGTATGTGTAGTTAAGTGTGTTGAGTGTGGTGGTGTGTGTTGTTTTGTGTGTGGATATTGTGTGGGTGATGGTGTAGTGTGCCTCTGTGTGATGGTGTTCTGTGATCGCTGCTGTGTCTCTCAGTGCTTCTTTTTGGATTTTGGTCGAAGGGGTTTGTGGGTGATGTGGGTGTGTGTTTTATATTGTATTGTGTGTGTGGGAGTGGTGTGTGTATGTGTATCAGGTGTGTGGAATTCAAATCGTCCAATGTGGCTGAGTTTTGTTCGTTTGTGTGTATTCTGACCGCGGCAGTGTGTACCGCCAATGGAAAACCGCGTTTGAAAGACCGCCGCGTGGATTCGTGGGTCAGAATGGCATGGGCGTATTTCTGTTGGCGTGACGGTGGAGGTTTGGTCACCTCCACTTTTCCGCCGACAGCTGGTCTGGCGGTCTGTTGTGGCTGTCGGATTTTCGGAGGTTTGGCTGCTGCGGGTCAGAATGACCGTGGCGGATTACCGCGACCGCGGCAGAATTATGGAGGATTTCTGACCGGCGGTAGGTGCCTTTTACCGCCGAGGTCAGAATGACCACCATAATCTCAGAAATAGGGAATACGTGAAAGAAAAGAAAGACTCACAACAGTCTACCATTAAAAAAGAAGAAAAGACTCCTCAGCAAAAGCCACAGTTTAAAAAGAAGAAGGTGGCAGCACTGACAGTTAAAAATGCCAGTAATATTGAGAACGCTGTTGAGGAACAAGAGGTGGGCAGTGACTCTGTTAGACAACGCGGCAGATGTCACGATATGTCACCAGAGTCTGAAAGATCATCTGGATGCGACAGCAACTAGCGATTACATCGCGGTTGAAACAGCGGATGGCCGCGTTCTTCCTCCCGATAGGGTTTATGATTAAAAAATTCAGATAGAGGGAGACGTGAAGCGCACTATTAGTGTAATATTTTGGGATGAACTTACTAGTGATATCCTATTGGCCGAGAGAGACTGGCCACCTGAACACGTCCGCAAGCTCCCGAATGGGGAAGATGTCATTTTGCCTTCTTTCTCCGATCTTGTTCCGGAAGCAGCAAAAGGCGCCTATGCTGCTGAATGGTCTTTAGCGCAGGCACCTGCACTATACCGCAATCATGTAGGTTGGGACATGGAGTCTCCTTGTCATATTATTCCCGTTAGGTCTACACCCCAACCGCAGCCACAATACCCTGTTAAACATGAAGCGAAAGCTCAGGTAAAGGAGATCCTATCACAACTTGAGTACCAGGGAGTAATTGAGCCCTGTACGTCTGCAATGAATAATCCATTATTCCCTGTTGCAAAGCCAGATCATTCATATAGAATAGTAGTTGATTATAGACACTTAAATAGTCATACACGCACGTATACTATACAAAATTCACACAGCACAGCACTGATAAACAATATAGTGCGTAAAAAATATAAAACTACATTAGATATATCTAATGGATTTTTCTGCCAGAATTTAGCACATGAAAGTAGGGACCTAAGTGCATTTTCATTTGGCTCTCAGAAACGCTTTTGTCGTTTACCTCAAGGCTATAAAAATAGCCCAGGCCTCTTTTCAGCCCGTGTAACATCAATATTACATGATATTGATTCCGAGGCATTGTCCTATGTGGATGACATATATCTCACAGACGACGTCCTCGACATTCATCTTGCGAGGGTCGATCGGATCATTTTGGGGTTTGCAGGCCTCGGTTATAAATTAAATTTTAAGAAAAGCAGGATAGCCTTTCTTAGTGTATTATTCCTGGGATATGAGCTATCAAACGAGGGGAAGAGACTGGCCCGCACTTTCTAGAGAAGTGTGCTCACCTACAGCCTCCAAATCCACTTAAGAAATTGCAGTCATTATTGGGTTTCTTCAATTTTGGCAGAACATACATTCCAGATTATGCAGAACGCATCAAGCCACTTTATGACTTAGTTCAGCCCAATTTTTCTAGCAGACACTGGACGATTGAACACAGACACATCCTTAGGGACATGCAACAGGACATGCTAGAGGCTAAACACTTACACACACGTGACAATAAAACAAACTTGGTCATCAGAATAATTGCTGGTGCCCTTGGATTTACTTATGTCACCTTTAATGAGGATGACGCGGTACCGATAGCATATAAATCACATTTATTTTCAAATGCTGAACAATGTTTTGCACCTACAGAAAAGATTCTGACAGCAGTCCAGATGGCCGTCATTAAAAGAGAGGCCACTTGCCCAGGGGAAACGCATTATTGTTGTCTCCCAGGTGCCGGCCTTAGAGGCTGTCACTAAAGCGAGCGTTCCGAACGCTAAGGCATTACATCCACGTTGGATTCAATGGGCAACGTCTTTGACCGCCACTGATGTCGATTATATATTCGATCCAAGACTTCTAACACAAGAATTTCTTCAGTATGAACAAGAGTACCCCGCTCCTCTAAATATTTTGCCACTAGACAGTTACAATACTATCATATATACTGACGGATCAGCACAACCGGCTGTAGGTACTAAACATCAATACTCGGCAGCTTGTGCAGCCGTGTGCGGAGTGATGGAAGATGGAGTTTTCCACCCTCACAATACCTACACGCAGACCTTAGGAGACTGCACGGCACAGTTGGCTGAGCTTAAAGCTCTTATTCTAGAGCTCGAGCATACTGAGACAGGAAGCCAGACTTTGATAGTCTGTGACTCATATTACTGCGTCTAGTCATACAATGAATATCTCAATCATTGGATACTGAACGGGTTTAGAGATTCAAAGGGGAACACCATTAAACACAAAACGTTGTGGGGGAGGGTGGCTGATCTTAAGGATAAGCTACTGTGTGTCCATGTAGTTCATACATTAGGACACCAACGTGTAGGAGTACACGTTGCCGGCAATACAGTGGCTGATGAAGCGGCCAAAGCATCAGTAGCTACAGATTCTGTGGCTGCAGTGACTCGTTCTCGGACGAGATTGGATAATTAAATACTGATTGCCGTTAAAGTTTCGGCTGCAGGCAAGCCCCTTCCGAAAGGATACCCTACAAACTATACTTACCATATCAGTACACAGAATGTTGCTTATACAACGATTCCTGGGGTTGGAGATCGAGTGATCCCCAATGAAGACCAGAGATTAGAGCTGATTATAGCAGCACATGAGGGTGTCGCTTCTGCACATGCTGGTATACAGGCCACAATAACAATTCTACAGCAACGATACTGGTGGCCTGGTCTATGCAGACGAACTAAACAGTATGTCCTTTGCTGTGACATATGCCAGCAGATTAAGGGCTCTAATATCAAACGTCCTCCGCAGACATCCCTCTTAGTGTCTGACAAGCCGCTTCAGTGTGTGTACCTAGACCATTGTGGTCCCTTACAGCCTGATGGTGCATACAAATACATTTTAGTGGCTGTGGATTCCTGTTCTAGATTCCTGTGGGTATGGCCACAGCGGTCGGCTGACGCCCGGACTATTATAAAAGATTTGCTGATCTTTATCGGTACATATGCAGTTGCAGCATTCCATTCAGACCAGGGCCCTGCATTTGCCTCTAAGGCATTCAGGGACACCATGGGGACGATGGGTGTTGAACTCCATTACTCCTCACCATACCATCCCAAGGGAAATTCGGTTGTGGAGAGGCGGAATCGTGATCTAAAGCAGTCCTTAACAGCTCGAGTATTAGGTTCAGGCCGCAGTTGGTTACACCACCTATATGGGGTCCAGAGAGCACTGAATAATCTGCCAAGACGGTCCTTGGGCGTACGCTCTCAATATGAGGTTCTCTTTGGGATACCTATTTATGTCCCAAATCTTGATGCCCCTGGTATGGTGGCAGCAGAAACACAATTTGACAGAAAAGAACGTCTCACTGTTTTACAGGAGCTTCAACAATTTTGTGATGATAAATCATCTACAAGTGCTGCCACCTTAGGAATAAGGGAATTGGTGAAAACTTTGACTGGCTGGATTCCTAAAGTTGGGGATCTGGTTCGTGAGAAGATCGCTGTGAAGTTCGGTCCTTCATACAGATCACCGGTGCCAGTCTTGGGAATAAAAGGCACCAGGACTGTCATCTTACCACCACTGTCTGGTTCTAAGACGAACAGATTCAGCTCCATTGTTGACATCAAATTACACCATGTGGCCAATCCTTCACAGTAGACCAGGAGGTCCCTTGGGTGGTTCCTGATCCCCTCTCACTACCCAACAGGACATCCATCTACATAGTAGGATGAACATCACTACTGCTGACTATGCAACTATGTCAACTGCTGTTCCAGACACTTCCTCGACCATGGGGAGGGCGGAAAATGAACTTTTGTTGGTTCCGGTCACATCTTCAGTGACCACCCCGCTTCAAGATTTGGCTGTATTTTACACGAACACTTCCACGACTAATGACGTTGTCTATCAAGAGCCTCAACGTGCGATGGATCAGAATACACCGGCTCCTGTGTTTGCAGAGACTACCTCTGGCTATTTCATTGACATTGATGATTTTTCTTCGGATTCATCCTCTACAGTGATTGACAATATTTCAAAAAAGTAGTAAGCTGTATTGATGGCTTAAAAAGTACTATTTGATCTACAGATGGAACTACCTGTGGTTCTGTTTGACATTTATTGCATTATTTTTATATATTGGTTTTGTGACTGTTTTCTTTTTGCTCATAAATGGTCACTATATTCCTGATCGCTCCTCACTGGAGCCTGTTGATGAAATTTTAACACCACATCATTCTTCACATAAGGTCCGAAGAGATTTGTCCCCTGTAAATATTACAGCAATACCAATTACAGATGGGATTGTGTGGGACAAAGTTCCATTCGATATACACGGGCGTACAGAGATTTTTCAAACACCATGGCCCTCATCCTGACCTTGGCGGGCGGCGGAGGCCGCCCACCAAAGTCCCGCCGTCAGGTTACCGTTCCGCGGTCGAAAGACCGCGGCGGTAATTCTGACATTCCCGCTGGGCTGGCGGGCGGCCGCCTTCAGGCCGCCCGCCAGCCCAGCGGGAAAGAGGCTTCCACGATGAAGCCGGCTCGGAATCGAGCCGACGGAGTGGAAGCTGTGCGACGGGTGCAGTTGCACCCGTCGCGTATTTCACTGTCTGCGCAGCAGACAGTGAAATACATTTAGAGGCCCTCTTATGGGGGCCCCTGCAGTGCCCATGCCAGTGGCATGGGCACTGCAGGGGCCCCCAGGGGCCCCGCGACCCCCCCTACCACCATCCGGTTCCCGGCGGGCGGACCGCCGGGAACTGGATGGCGGTAGGGGGGGTCGGAATCCCCTCGGCGGCGCAGCAAGCTGCGCCGCCTTGGAGGATTCCAACGGGCAGCGGAAAACCGGCGGGAGACCGCCGGTTTTCCTGCACTGACCGCGGCCAAAGCGCCGTGGTCAGAATGCCCTGCGGGGCACCGCCGGTCTGTCGGCGGTGCTCCCGCCGACCCTGGCCCCGGCGGTCTAAGACCGCCGGGGTTAGAATCACCCCCCATGCGTGTTCAAAATTTCAATGCCTGATGTTATTACTCCTGATGTTGTCTCTGATGATTGGGATGTCCAAACAGTTGATTCCATGCTAACTGAAATGAAGGACTATTCCGCTTTTGAAAGTGATGATGTATATGATTATACAATGAATTATGGGGAAATGTTCTGCTGTAACAATTGGGGACATCACTACCTACACCGTGCCACTAGATATAGGCCTCTCTTGAACTACACACAGTGGGAACACTGTTCTACACCACAGGTGGGGAGTCCAAAGTATTATAGCGATAAATTTACATACTTATCTGGGCATGATACAAAAAAAGCAGAGTCGTATTATTTTAAAATACCTCCCTCACAAATTAGGAACATTTTGCTAACAGATACAAAACTGTTTTTTTCAGATCCCTTTGTTTCCTGGCTCTCGATTGAGGGTTACGAATATTGGAAGAGCACTATTGACTTGAAAAGTGTATGGGGAACACAAGATTGGCAGATACAGGGTAGGGAGGCTTTGTTTCGAGCATGCCTGATTCCTGTGCAAATGATTTTCTTAAATGACACTATTCAGCAGACATCCTGTCTGGGGTTAGCAAAAATTAAAGATCTGAACATGCCCAGTATCCCTACTCCGGAAAAATTTAAAGATTGGCAACACTTTCTTAATGTCACAGAGGACAGGCTAGATGCAATGGTTAAGGCTGGTACCTATAATTCTTCACTTTCCAGTCCCGGCGGGTGGTTGGTATGGCCCTCCGACACTAATGAGTGTCAAAGGCGTTTCTTGAACTCTTCAGGGGTTTTTTCAATTAACAGGCCAGACCCTCGCTTTATATCGGGTTAACATACAGGTATAGTTACAACATACAGTGTGGGTAAGCTGTGCCAACAATGGGTGCAAACGAACATGTTAACAGCAGTTAAGAAACACCTGAACACTCTTTCTGACAGTATAGACTTGCAGGATTTTCTGCTGGGTCCTAGAAAACAGCGCTCAAAAAGGTTTTTATATGCTATGTACAATGAAATTTGGAAACTTTCCCAGATTGAGGCTGCTGCGCATTTAAGGCAACTGGATAAGGAAAATTTGGAAAAAACATTAGCTGTTGTCGACAATGGCATGAATACACTGTCCAACAGGATTTATTCACTATCAAATATAGGGGGTCATTCTGACTCCCGCCGGGCGCGGTCACCGCGCGCCCGGCGGGAGCCGCCAAAATACCGTACCGCGGTCGGAAGACCGCAGTGGGTATTTTGAGGTTTCCCCTGGGCTGGCAGGCGGCCTCCAAAAGGCCGCCCGCCAGCCCAGGGGAAACCGTCCTTCCCACGATGAAGCCGGCTCGTAATCGAGCCGGCGGAGTGGGAAGGTGCGACGGGTGCTGTTGCACCTGTCGCGTATTTCACTGTCTGCCAAGCAGACAGTGAAATACTCGTAGGGGCCCTCTTACGGGGGCCCCTGCAGTGCCCATGCCAGTGGCATGGGCACTGCAGGGGCCCCCAGGGGCCCCGCGACCCACCCTACCGCCATCCGGTTCCCGGCGGGCGGACCGCCGGGAACTGGATGGCGGTAGGGGGGGTCGGAATCCCCTCGGCAGCGCAGCGAGCTGCGCCGCCTTGGAGGATTCAAAGGGGCGGCGGTACACTGGCGGGAGACCGCCAGTGTTGCCGGTCTGACCGCGGCTTTACCGCCACGGTCAGAATGCCCTGCGGGGCACCGCTGGTCTGTCGGCGGTGCTCCCGCCGACCCTGGCCCCGGCGGTCTAAGACCGCCGGGGTCAGAATGACCCCCATAGTGTTGTCTGCTATTGATATCACTCAGACAGACTTGTCCCGGTTATATCATGGGCAAACACAGCTACGTTCCATCATGCAGCTCGGTTGGACGTTGCAGACACTGAAAAATGGCCACATTCCATGGAAATATATTAATGGGAGTGAATTCTTCACTGCTTTTAATTTTTCCAGGGAACAAGAGAAAATGGCTAAAAGGGAGGCTAGTTTCACCCTGCTTCAAGTAGAGAAATTAGATAAGTTGCCCTTCACGGTAGCAGAGAGTCCTTCAACTATCTGGCTCTTACACAACATTATTAATTTACCGATTTCGACCTTTCGTTTCTCGAGCTGCCTGAAACATCTTGCAGTGGGACGATATGAGCAACTAGGAGATAGCTTTATTAAGGAAGAATGGGAGTTGCCCTTTGACTATAGATGTCTGAACGATGAAAGGGAGGTCTTTCTTAGCGGAAGCGAATGTGAGACTGCTGTTCGTCATTCTATGATATGCAAACAGGTGTCTCTTCGCGGTCTTTGCAATGCGGGGGTCGCAAATTTGGCCTGTTTTCTGAAGGGTACTCCCGTCCCCTTGATTCGTCCTGTGTTTCATGTCCTTTCCAATGGAAGTTATGTGGTACTGAACGATCAAAGCTGTTGCGGCATGCAAACTGGATTTGCCTACGCAATCTCGATCACGAAGGTCGTTACGTGTTGTGGACATGTTTTGTTTCCCCCCACACGAGAGATAAAAGTATCTGACATGTGGCCCCACATAGATACTATTAATGTGAACTATGACAAGCTGAGTAGGCTAAAGGCGCTATTGTTTCAGAAACAGGTCGCCTTGACATCTGCAAAAGAGACGTATGCTCTCCAGATTGCGAGATCATCAGCCGAGATACAATCCCTTTTAAATACCAATTTCCCCAAACACTTTGGAGAGCTGGTATCCAGAATATTCAATGCTTCGCGCACCACTGGGATTGTTTATTTCTTTAAGCTGTCGGGTCTGGTTTTGTGTCCATCTTCCAGACTGTCTTTGGAGTCATCCCATCAGCCATCCATTCTCTCTTTTCAAGTGTGTTTGGTGGCTTTCCAATTATTTTGGCTTTGATTTGCGGACTACTGCTGCTATTTTTTCTGATTCGCAGTGGTTGTTTCTTTCCAGCAACGCAGAGCAATGGAGCCGCTCCCGCCAACTCCACTGTGCCGTGAGCGCATGGTTCGGATCTTCGGTGCACCTTTGTTGGTGGAACTGGAGCTTGACTGGTCGTTGTCATTTCGGCCACTTCTCTGGTGTGTACAACCAGTCTTCCGCTGCATATGGTGTCTCTTTGAACATCTGCCTATGGTCTGTCTTGCTGTTGCACCGACTTCTCCTGTGGACCACGAACTGCTGATGTCTCCGATGAGGGTTCATACACAGTCATGCCCCTTGAGACTGAGGTTGCTCCGCGAGGCCACCTATGAGCCTTCCGTTGTTAGATCTACCATGGATGAGGACACTGCAACGAATAACGACACACCAGGGAATACGGCTCACTTCTGCTCTGTTGATCCGTTTGCCCGCCCAGCACTCGACTTAACTTCAGACGATGTTGACTCATTTTTGAGATCCTTGACTGGAAACTTCGATGACATTCTTCAAGATCATGCGCATAACAAATAATTTGATGAACTGACTTGCCATTCCCGATTCCAAATTATGCATTTAAATTGAAGTTTGCTGTTGCACGCTGTGCTTGTCATAGTTGACATTAACATCTCTGTATGATTTTAACAGATTTGTTTTAACATATTTTTTAACACATGCAAATGCTTTTTTAGCTTGGTTTTGCTTTTAGCTTTTAGTTCAGAAGCAACTTTTTAGCATTGGAGTTCCTGTACCTTCATCATACCTGTTACGGCAATGGGGAGGGTGTAGTGAAAACTAGTTTGTTTTACTGGGATAACAGGAGTTAGCTTAGCCTCTGGCTTGTAGACTCGTGCCCCCGTCACCCAGTGACTTTTAACCTACTTAGCTTGCTCTGTCTTAGCCCATTTAATTATTTATTTCTTCTAAGATGGCTGCCTTGTTTATAGTTAGGCCACTTGTTATGAGTTACATTATCAGTGTCACCGCGCCAAGGCGTCAAGATCAAGCACCAAAGACAAACAAACAGTAGATGTTCACACTTAGGGATTTTCCCTCTCTATACTTTCGAGGGATTGTTGATATTAATTGCCATCCCAAGCATGCCTGTTATCTATTGTTCAGGAATACACCTACATCAGGGGACCTTGTAGATCTGTATAAATACATCACACTTTAGACAGATAATCAGAGGGATTCCGACCAGAGGACATCGCCACCATCGCTGATACCGATGCTGCAGTCGTCTTGACGCTGACCCAGCCTTCGTGTCCCTGCGGAGTCTGAGATAGAGACCTCATTCCAAGGTAACGAGGGTTGGGGGCTCCTCTCATGGACATGGCATTGGCAGATTAGGTTTAAAAACCCAGCTCTCCTTTAGGTAGGAGGTTAGGCCTTTTTACATAAGGGTATTAGGGCATCTTACATCTTACATCTCATATATCTTTTCTATGTATTGCAAAATGGTGGGGTCTTCGTAACAATGACTCTTGTCTTCACAATACTGTTACTTGCTTTATTCATTATCCTAATCATTGCAGTCCATGCAACTTATCGCAAATTGCAGTTATGTTAAATAAAAAGCTATTATAACTTTACTGCATCTGTGTCATTGCCTGTGTTTGTATGAGACATAATATATCTGTGAGAAAAGGGTAATCTCCGTTTAACCACGACACTCCCTGAGATATCTCATTTTTGAGTCCATGCGTAAACGGCTGCCATAAATCACCTTTTACTATTGTGTTTCTGGTGAGGTGCTGCTAGTGAGCCGGTAAGGTTGGGATAATAGTTGCGACTTGTTGTAGGAAAGACGCAGTCACCTACAAACAAAAGTACTGTCATCCTTAAACCAGCAGTCTTGCTCAGAGCAAGAGTCCAAACTACGACAACACTGATGCAAATACTGACACACCTAGGCACACAGTCATGAATACACTGACATACTATGGCACACACTGATGCACACATTGACATACACAGGCACACAGTGATACAGACATAGAAACACCAAGGCACACACTGACACATACACTCACATACACAGGCACACACAGACACCCCTGTACACGCTCTTGCCTATACTAACAGATCCATGCACACAGTTAGCATTCGTGCAGTCACTCACACTGATACTTACTCACTTATTTGCTCTCTAGCATAGACATACAGATAACAGCAGGTATGTAGACTTTTAGAAACAATCATATAACATATATTTATTTCTTAAACCAGAAGAGATGGATCTAAGAAGAACCATTTTTTGAAGATCACTTTTTTTGTTCCTTGTATTTTTCAACATTTTATTCTGTTGTTGTTGTTTAAAAACAAGTACAAAACATGTAATTAAACAGCACAATGAGCCAAAGTTGTACAGCTGGTTTAAAAAACAAAAACAAAAAGAATCATTTGGGCTTCTCACAACTGTTCATGAGAGCAGTGATCGACTGATCTCTCATGCTGAGAAGTTTCTTACACTTAAAGCAAAACTGTCCTAGCCAATTGTGTCATCACTTTCCAGAAATAATACCACCTGGTCAACCAAAGAGCACCATCTCTTTTTACATCCATAATGACTAAATACATTGTAAATGGAAAGCAATACAGAAACACCAGAAACTCTGGGAACACTGGTCATACTATAAACGAACAATAGTGAACTACAGCATGCTGCTGATTCACATACATTCAGAAAAATGCCATCTAAGCATGGGTTTTTACTATATATATTTAGCACACAGTGCACTTCACAAATAAAAATGACTTATAGCCAGTAAGAACATGTGGTATGCCAAAAATCAATGAAACATGCATACTATCCTGTGAGCCTACAAGTTATACTTATAAAAGTCCACTATGGGTCCCAATTAGTACATTCCACCTACTCACTGTACCGTTCTCTACTATAGGTAAATAACATTTTGAAAACTTTTCAAATTCACTTGAAAAAAGAAAGTTTCATGGATGTTATACTTAGGAAGCAAATTGTTTTAGAAAAAAAACTAAAATATTAGTAAAATCCCAAAGGTTTCAGAGATGTTATATTTAGGAAATATAGTTAAAGAAACCTTAGAATTTCACTGAAAAAAACAAAGGTTTCAGGGCTGATATAATTAGGAAATTGAATTAAAAAAAAAAACTATTGGAAATTCACTGAGAAAAAGCTAAGGTTTCAGGGACGTTATAGTTAGGCTGACATTTCAGACGTACACAACCATTGAAATTCAGTAGTTATTGTTACCTCACCTAACTATAGCTTATACTCCCGCAATGCACTGCTTATGACCTTACATATTACATCACTCATGACATTGTCAGTAACATCACTGATGGCACCTCTGTTGACATTTCAAATTACATCACTGATCATATCATCCACAAAACCAAATACACACCCACGTAACCATTCATATACCCAGTGAAACAGCATAAAACCACTACAAAACTATACAACCACTCACTCACCCACTTACTTACCCATGCAACTAATCCGATACCCTTCAGACACCCATACAACCACTCACAAACCCACTCACACACCCACACAAATACTCATACACTAACTCAAACTCCCACACAGCCACTTAAACTTCTACTTCTGCACATATAAATCCACTCACACACCAACTCACACACATAAACTTCCACTTAAATACTCATACAGATACTCACACACCCACTGACACACCCAATCATTTCTTCACACAGTTACTCACACATATATACAGCTACTCAAGCTCTCACTCAAAATCAACAAGGCTACTGCAACACTCACTCATACACTAATATACAACTAACACATTCCTTTCAAACATTCATTTAAATTCTTATACAGCCTAAAACCACTCACAGATCTATATACAGCCAATAGCCACTTACACATGCATACACTTAATCACATATCCAATTACACATCCATATAGCATCTCACACACCCAATCAGAAACTACTAGAGACAGTAACCAGCTACTCATATCATATACATAATATCTAATATCACTTATTAATGTGTAGACCGAATAGCAATTTAATTTATGCAGTGGCATATTATACATCTTTAAGTCTCACACACACTTACACAACACTCATACTCATTGAATGATGTCTTTAGTGATGTCATCAGTGATGTCACTGACCATGTCATGAGGGATGTAATATGTGAGGTCATAAACAGTGCATCATAAGATTGTAAGTTATAGTTGGGTGAGGTAACCATAACTGCTGAAATTCTATGGATTTGTACGTCTGAAATGTTATGCTAACTATAACATCCCTGAACCCTTTGAAACCGTTGGTCCCTTCAGTGAATTTCTGAGGCTTTTTTAAACTCTATTCCCTAACTATTCTGTCTCTGAAATCTCCAGTGAATATATATATATATTTATATATATATATATATATATATATATATATATATATATATATATATATATATATAAATATAAGGCAGTCGCCAGTAGGTGGTTATAGTTAGGACCTAGTTTCAATTGAAAACGTGTGTTTTGACTTGCCTATATCTATGGCACTGCTTGACAAATCTTTACAAAGTTTTCCAAAAAAAGTGCTCCCTAGGATATTTTTGTGCATGGAAAGTTTCGGGGTGACGTGCCAAGGGGGGGGCTGAGAAAAAGGGGAGGGTCAAAAATGTCTAATGTTAATTCCTATAGACTCTTTAGACATGCCTGCAGACCGAACCGCTGGATGGAATTATACCAAATTTGTCAGAAAGGTAGCTCTTGGTCAGCAGGTGAGCTTTTTTCTTATATGGTGTAAATCCATTTAGTAGTTTTGGAGAACTGAAAGAAAATTCTAATTTGGATTTCCAGGGTCACGATGGCTTCGCAAATACTGACGATGTTGTACATTAATGTGATTGGCTGCCAACGCTTCAACCAGGATGTTTTGGCAGCCAATTTGGGACTTGGAAATAAATGTAAAAGAAAGAAAAGGGAGCAGGGTACCTTCACTATTTGTGAATTCTGCCTCATTTGTTTTTTAAAGAAAAGCAAGCATGGTCTACAGCAGGAGTTGGGTGCCAGCAGGGACAAAAAAAAAATCATGGTAGAACTGAAGATTTGCAGTTCCACCTTGAAAATGATCTAATCAAGACACAAAAGGAACAATCATATTGACTGTGTTACAAACACAAAAGGTCAATGGAGACATTTCCTTGCCTTCCTTGATGCAGCTGTAGTGTAGGAGGTGCGTTATACATTTACCCAAGGAGGTGCAACTCACTAAATAGCAAGTCAAAAGTATTCCAGTTTGGTAGACATTTTGCAGAAAACGTTGGCCTCTTATTAGATAAACACCCACAGCAGGATACATTCTAGCACAGTGCTTATTTTACAGAATTTACACATACAAAGAAAGCAGTTGTCCACATTTAAAATCCACTTCTGTAATGTACTAATCAGCCTAACTTTTTGTTCATTGCCAAGGCAAAGTAAGTGTGTTTCCTCTACATTTCCACCTTGAAAAGTTATCTGTAATCCTTGATGGAATTGCTTACATCTTTCCCTTTTGGGAGTGCAATATCTCATGTAATGTCTTTCTTGTCAACTGCTACTGAGATCCAACCCCGCTGTATACAGCCAAAGGCTGTGCGCAATGGGGGTTGGGTGGAACGTGCTGACAGCAATCTTGGAAGATATATAGCACCCCGTTGAATTGCATTGCAGTGAGAAGCAGGTTTTGAGGTTCACAAAAAGGAGAACTTATAAGGAGTGATAACAGATTTTAGTTACAATATAAACCAGTTGTTATTGTACCATACTAATTTTAGGAATTATGGTGTGTTCTAAGGTGAAAAAGCCTTCTGCTGGGATTTCATGAATCATGTTTGAGAGGAGATGGTTTTCTCATGATTTTCCCATTGAGGCTATGGAAGGAGTTCCAGAAGCTAAAATGAGAGCACATTTTCTGTAAATTCACACTGTCATTCCCAGCCATATGAGAATGAAGTCTGACATTGTCAGTAAAACATGTACTTCCAACAGGAGTTGCCTGTCAGTTGATTTCCTCGTGTTCTACTGCAGGCTCCTAGAGTATTCTAAAGAGCTAAATTGCTAGCAGTCTTACATATGACACATGTGTGGCACACCTGAAGCCATCTTGATTGAATCAAACTGGTAAAACTTAAAACACTTAATTTAGAAAGGAACAAAATGAGGGGGTTCATTCTGTCATAGAAATTATGGTTAGTGCTGTAGAAAGAAAATTTAAGGACACATTTTAAGTAAGTTCTCAAATATCTTCTTCTATTTCAGTAAAACATTCTGAAGTGCAAACTGAACCATGTACTTTGATGCAATCAAAGTGGGAAACTAAAACATTTCTACTGAGGATACTGCAGTAATTGAGGAATTAGGGAGGTTCATAACAAATATGTCTCCTAAGATGGTCACCAGAGGTAAAAGAATCCAAATGTAGTACAAATCTCACCAAAATATAGCCCAACTATAGTCCAATGACAGAAGTGTGCAAAACACTTAGGGGGTCATTCCTACCCTGGCGGTCCGAGACCGCCAGGGTAGGGGACGGAGGAAGCACCGCCAACAGGCTGGCGGTGCTTCTGGGGCTATTCTGACAAGCCGGCGGTTTCCCGCCCGCTTCCCGCTGCCCCTGTGAATCCTCCACAGCGCCGCCATGGGGATTCCGACCCCCTTCCCGCCAGCCTGGTTCTGGCGGTTTTCATCGCCAGAACCTGGCTGGCGGGAACGGGTGTTGTGGGGCCCCTGGGGGCCCCTGCAGTGCCCATGCCACTGGCATGGGCACTGCAGGGGCCCCCTAACAGGGCCCCACATTGATTTTCAGTGTCTGCTTGGCAGACACTGAAAATCGCGACGGGTGCAACTGCACCTGTCGCACACCAGCAACTCCGCCGGCTCCATTCGGAGCCGGCTTCCTCGTTGCTGGTGCTTTCCCGCTGGGCGG